>NW_026691212.1:0-275126 GCF_020826845.1 Diceros bicornis minor | reverse complement strand
TTGCATCTTTGAATGAGAATCTGCTTGCTTACAGCAACGTGCTATATGTTCTGAATGCCCGAATTGGGAATCTGTGTCAAAACTTTGTTAGGAATTATGTGATCCTTACTAGCTGGAAGTAAGGGAGATGGGGCATGAAGTTATTTCTAGGAGTTGGACACATACCAAGTTTAGCTCAGTTCTGGGCATCTTTGAAATACCTATACAAACTTGTTCCTACATAGTAACTTGCAACTTTGAATGAGAATCTGCTTGCTTACAGCAACGTGCTATATGTTCTGAATGCCCGAATTGGGAATCTGTGTCAAAACTTTGTTAGGAATTATGTGATCCTTACTAGCTGGAAGTAAGGGAGATGGGGCATGAAGCTATTTCTAGGACTTGGACACATACCAAGTTTAGCTCAGTTCTGGGCATCTTTGAAATACCTATACAAACTTGTTCCTACATAGTAACTTGCAACTTTGAATGAAAATGTGCTTGCTTACAGCAACGTGCTATATGTTCTGAATGCCCGAATTGGGAATCTGTGTCAAAACTTTGTTAGGAATTATGTGATCCTTACTAGCTGGAAGTAAGGGAGATGGGGCATGAAGTTATTTCTAGGAGTTGGACACATACCAAGTTTAGCTCAGTTCTGGGCATCTTTGAAATACCTATACAAACTTGTTCCTACATAGTAACTTGCAACTTTGAATGAGAATGTGCTTGCTTGCAGCAACGTGCTATATGTTCTGAATGCCCGAATTGGGAATCTGTGTCAAAACTTTGTTAGGAATTATGTGATCCTTACTAGCTGGAAGTAAGGGAGATGGGGCATGAAGTTATTTCTAGGAGTTGGACACATACCAAGTTTAGCTCAGTTCTGGGCATCTTTGAAATACCTATACAAACTTGTTGCTACATAGTAACTTGCATCTTTGAATGAGAATGTGCTTGCTTGCAGCAACGTGCTCTATGTTCTGAATGCCCGAATAGGGAATCTGTGTCAAAACTTTGTTAGGAATTATGTGATCCTTACTAGCTGGAAGTAAGGGAGATGGGGCATGAAGTTATTTCTAGGAGTTGGACACATACCAAGTTTAGCTCAGTTCTGGGCATCTTTGAAATACCTATACAAACTTGTTCCTACATAGTAACTTGCAACTTTGAATGAGAATCTGCTTGCTTACAGCAACGTGCTCTATGTTCTGAATGCCCGAATTGGGAATCTGTGTCAAAACTTTGTTAGGAATTATGTGATCCTTACTAGCTGGAAGTAAGAGAGATGGGGCATGAAGTTATTTCTAGGAGTTGGACACATACCAAGTTTAGCTCAGTTCTGGGCATCTTTGAAATACCTATACAAACTTGTTCCTACATAGTAACTTGCATCTTTGAATGAGAATCTGCTTGCTTACAGCAACGTGCTATATGTTCTGAATGCCCGAATTCGGAATCTGTGTCAAAACTTTGTTAGGAATTATGTGATCCTTACTAGATGGAAGTAAGGGAGATGGGGCATGAAGTTATTTCTAGGAGTTGGACACATACCAAGTTTAGCTCAGTTCTGGGCATCTTTGAAATACCTATACAAACTTGTTCCTACATAGTAACTTGCAACTTTGAATGAGAATGTGCTTGCTTACAGCAACGTGCTATATGTTCTGAATGCCCGAATTGGGAATCTGTGTCAAAACTTTGTTAGGAATTATGTGATCCTTACTAGCTGGAAGTAAGGGAGATGGGGCATGAAGTTATTTCTAGGAGTTGGACACATACCAAGTTTAGCTCAGTTCTGGGCATCTTTGAAATACCTATACAAACTTGTTCCTACATAGTAACTTGCAACTTTGAATGAGAATGTGCTTGCTTGCAGCAACGTGCTATATGTTCTGAATGCCCGAATTGGGAATCTGTGTCAAAACTTTGTTAGGAATTATGTGATCCTTACTAGCTGGAAGTAAGGGAGATGGGGCATGAAGTTATTTCTAGGAGTTGGACACATACCAAGTTTAGCTCAGTTCTGGGCATCTTTGAAATACCTATACAAACTTGTTCCTACATAGTAACTTGCATCTTTGAATGAGAATGTGCTTGCTTGCAGCAACGTGCTCTATGTTCTGAATGCCCGAATAGGGAATCTGTGTCAAAACTTTGTTAGGAATTATGTGATCCTTACTAGCTGGAAGTAAGGGAGATGGGGCATGAAGTTATTTCTAGGAGTTGGACACATACCAAGTTTAGCTCAGTTCTGGGCATCTTTGAAATACCTATACAAACTTGTTCCTACATAGTAACTTGCATCTTTGAATGAAAATGTGCTTGCTTACAGCAACGTGCTATATGTTCTGAATGCCCGAATTGGGAATCTGTGTCAAATCTTTGTTAGGAATTATGTGATCCTTACTAGCTGGAAGTAAGGGAGATGGGGCATGAAGTTATTTCTAGGAGTTGGACACATACCAAGTTTAGCTCAGTTCTGGGCATCTTTGAAATACCTATACAAACTTGTTCCTACATAGTAACTTGCAACTTTGAATGAAAATGTGCTTGCTTACAGCAACGTGCTATATGTTCTGAATGCCCGAATTGGGAATCTGTGTCAAAACTTTGTTAGGAATTATGTGATCCTTACTAGCTGGAAGTAAGGGAGATGGGGCATGAAGTTATTTCTAGGAGTTGGACACATACCAAGTTTAGCTCAGTTCTGGGCATCTTTGAAATACCTATACAAACTTGTTCCTACATAGTAACTTGCATCTTTGAATGAGAATCTGCTTGCTTACAGCAACGTGCTATATGTTCTGAATGCCCGAATTGGGAATCTGTGTCAAAACTTTGTTAGGAATTATGTGATCCTTACTAGCTGGAAGTAAGGGAGATGGGGCATGAAGTTATTTCTAGGAGTTGGACACATACCAAGTTTAGCTCAGTTCTGGGCATCTTTGAAATACCTATACAAACTTGTTCCTACATAGTAACTTGCATCTTTGAATGACAATGTGCTTGCTTACAGCAACGTGCTATATGTTCTGAATGCCCGAATTGGGAATCTGTGTCAAAACTTTGTTAGGAATTATGTGATCCTTACTAGCTGGAAGTAAGGGAGATGGGGCATGAAGTTATTTCTAGGAGTTGGACACGTACCAAGTTTAGCTCAGTTCTGGGCATCTTTGAAATACCTATACAAACTTGTTCCTACATAGTAACTTGCAACTTTGAATGAGAATGTGCTTGCTTACAGCAACGTGCTATATGTTCTGAATGCCCGAATTGGGAATCTGTGTCAAAACTTTGTTAGGAATTATGTGATCCTTACTAGCTGGAAGTAAGGGAGATGGGGCATGAAGTTATTTCTAGGAGTTGGACACATACCAAGTTTAGCTCAGTTCTGGGCATCTTTGAAATACCTATACAAACTTGTTCCTAAATAGTAACTTGCAACTTTGAATGAGAATCTGCTTGCTTGCAGCAACGTGCTATATGTTCTGAATGCCCGAATTGGGAATCTGTGTCAAAACTTTGTTAGGAATTATGTGATCCTTACTAGCTGGAAGTAAGGGAGATGGGGCATGAAGTTATTTCTAGGAGTTGGACACATACCAAGTTTAGCTCAGTTCTGGGCATCTTTGAAATACCTATACAAACTTGTTCCTACATAGTAACTTGCATCTTTGAATGAGAATGTGCTTGCTTGCAGCAACGTGCTCTATGTTCTGAATGCCCGAATAGGGAATCTGTGTCAAAACTTTGTTAGGAATTATGTGATCCTTACTAGCTGGAAGTAAGGGAGATGGGGCATGAAGTTATTTCTAGGAGTTGGACACATACCAAGTTATCTCAGTTCTGGGCATCTTTGAAATACCTATACAAACTTGTTCCTACATAGTAACTTGCATCTTTGAATGAGAATGTGCTTGCTTACAGCAACGTGCTATATGTTCTGAATGCCCGAATTGGCAATCTGTGTCAAACTTTGTTAGGAATTATGTGATCCTTACTAGCTGGAAGTAAGGGAGATGGGGCATGAAGTTATTTCTAGGAGTTGGACACATACCAAGTTTAGCTCAGTTCTGGGCATCTTTGAAATACCTATACAAACTTGTTCCTACATAGTAACTTGCATCTTTGAATGAAAATGTGCTTGCTTACAGCAACGTGCTATATGTTCTGAATGCCCGATTTGGGAATCTGTGTCAAAACTTTGTTAGGAATTATGTGATCCTTACTAGCTGGAAGTAAGGGAGATGGGGCATGAAGTTATTTCTAGGAGTTGGACACATACCAAGTTTAGCTCAGTTCTGGGCATCTTTGAAATACCTATACAAACTTGTTCCTACATAGTAACTTCCAACTTTGAATGAAAATGTGCTTGCTTACAGCAACGTGCTATATGTTCTGAATGCCCGAATTGGGAATCTGTGTCAAAACTTTGTTAGGAATTATGTGATCCTTACTAGCTGGAAGTAAGGGAGATGGGGCATGAAGTTATTTCTAGGAGTTGGACACATACCAAGTTTAGCTCAGTTCTGGACATCTTTGAAATACCTATACAAACTTGTTCCTAAATAGTAACTTGCAACTTTGAATGAGAATGTGCTTGCTTACAGCAACGTGCTATATGTTCTGAATGCCCGAATTGGGAATCTGTGTCAAAACTTTGTTAGGAATTATGTGATCCTTATTAGCTGGAAGTTAGGGAGATGGGGCATGAAGTTATTTCTAGGAGTTGGACACATACCAAGTTTAGCTCAGTTCTGGGCATCTTTGAAATACCTATACAAACTTGTTCCTACATAGTAACTTGCAACTTTGAATGAGAATCTGCTTGCTTACAGCAACGTGCTATATGTTCTGAATGCCCGAATTGGGAATCTGTGTCAAAACTTTGTTAGGAATCATGTGATCCTTACTAGCTGGAAGTAAGGGAATGGGGCATGAAGTTATTTCTAGGAGTTGGACACAAACCAAGTTTAGCTCAGTTCTGGGCATCTTTGAAATACCTATACAAACTTGTTCCTACATAGTAACTTGCAACTTTGAATGAGAATGTGCTTGCTTACAGCAACGTGCTCTATGTTCTGAATGCCCGAATTGGGAATCTGTGTCAAAACTTTGTTAGGAATTATGTGATCCTTACTAGCTGGAAGTAAGGGAGATGGGGCATGAAGTTATTTCTAGGAGTTGGACACATACCAAGTTTAGCTCAGTTCTGGGCATCTTTGAAATACCTATACAAACTTGTTCCTACATAGTAACTTGCATCATTAATGAGAATCTGCTTGCTTACAGCAACGTGCTATATGTTCTGAATGCCCGAATTGGGAATCTGTGTCAAAACTTTGTTAGGAATTATGTGATCCTTACTAGCTGGAAGTAAGGGAGATGGGGCATGAATTTATTTCTAGGAGTTGGACACATACCAAGTTTAGCTCAGTTCTGGGCATCTTTGAAATACCTATACAAACTTGTTCCTACATAGTAACTTGCAACTTTGAATGAGAATCTGCTTGCTTACAGCAACGTGCTATATGTTCTGAATGCCCGAATTGGGAATCTGTGTCAAATCTTTGTTAGGAATCATGTGATCCTTACTAGCTGGAAGTAAGGGAGATGGGGCATGAAGTTATTTCTAGGAGTTGGACACAAACCAAGTTTAGCTCAGTTCTGGGCATCTTTGAAATACCTATACAAACTTGTTCCTACATAGTAACTTGCAACTTTGAATGAAAATGTGCTTGCTTACAGCAACGTGCTATATGTTCTGAATGCCCGAATTGGGAATCTGTGTCAAAACTTTGTTAGGAATAATGTGATCCTTACTAGCTGAAAGTAAGGGAGATGGGGCATGAAGTTATTTCTAGGAGTTGGACACATACCAAGTTTAGCTCAGTTCTGGGCATCTTTGAAATACCTATACAAACTTGTTCCTACATAGTAACTTGCAACTTTGAATGAAAATGTGCTTTCTTACAGCAATGTGCTATAAGTTCTGAATGCCCGAATTGGGAATCTGTGTCAAAACTTTGTTAGGAATCATGTGATCCTTACTAGCTGGAAGTAAGGGAGATGGGGCATGAAGTTATTTCTAGGAGTTGGACACATACCAAGTTTAGCTCAGTTCTGGGCATCTTTGAAATACCTATACAAACTTGTTCCTACATAGCAACTTGCAACTTTGAATGAGAATCTGCTTGCTTACAGCAACGTGCTATATGTTCTGAATGCCCGAATTGGGAATCTGTGTCAAAACTTTGTTAGGAATTATGTGATCCTTACTAGCTGGAAGTAAGGGAGATGGGGCATGAAGTTATTTCTAGGAGTTGGACACATACCAAGTTTAGCTCAGTTCTGGGCATCTTTGAAATACCTATACAAACTTGTTCCTACCTAGTAACTTGCATTTTTGAATGAGAATCTGCTTGCTTACAGCAACGTGCTATATGTTCTGAATGCCCGAATTGGGAATCTGTGTCAAAACTTTGTTAGGATTTATGTGATCCTTATTAGCTGGAAGTAAGGGAGATGGGGCATGAAGTTATTTCTAGGAGTTGGACACATACCAAGTTTAGCTCAGTTCTGGGCATCTTTGAAATACCTATACAAACTTGTTCCTACATAGTAACTTGCAACTTTGAATGAAAATGTGCTTGCTTACAGCAACGTGCTATAATTTCTGAATGCCCGAATTGGGAATCTGTGTCAAAACTTTGTTAGGAATTATGTGATCCTTACTAGCTGGAAGTAAGGGAGATGGGGCATGAAGTTATTTCTAGGAGTTGGACACATACCAAGTTTAGCTCAGTTCTGGGCATCTTTGAAATACCTATACAAACTTGTTCCTACCTAGTAACTTGCATCTTTGAATGAGAATCTGCTTGCTTACAGCAACGTGCTCTATGTTCTGAATGCCCGAATTGGGAATCTGTGTCAAAACTTTGTTAGGAATTATGTGATCCTTACTAGCTGGAAGTAAGAGAGATGGGGCATGAAGTTATTTCTAGGAGTTGGACACATACCAAGTTTAGCTCAGTTCTGGGCATCTTTGAAATACCTATACAAACTTGTTCCTACATAGTAACTTGCATCTTTGAATGAGAATCTGCTTGCTTACAGCAACGTGCTATATGTTCTGAATGCCCGAATTGGGAATCTGTGTCAAAACTTTGTTAGGAATTATGTGATCCTTACTAGATGGAAGTAAGGGAGATGGGGCATGAAGTTATTTCTAGGAGTTGGACACATACCAAGTTTAGCTCAGTTCTGGGCATCTTTGAAATACCTATACAAACTTGTTCCTACATAGTAACTTGCAACTTTGAATGAGAATGTGCTTGCTTACAGCAACGTGCTATATGTTCTGAATGCCCGAATTGGGAATCTGTGTCAAAACTTTGTTAGGAATTATGTGATCCTTACTAGCTGGAAGTAAGGGAGATGGGGCATGAAGTTATTTCTAGGAGTTGGACACATACCAAGTTTAGCTCAGTTCTGGGCATCTTTGAAATACCTATACAAACTTGTTCCTACATAGTAACTTGCAACTTTGAATGAGAATGTGCTTGCTTGCAGCAACGTGCTATATGTTCTGAATGCCCGAATTGGGAATCTGTGTCAAAACTTTGTTAGGAATTATGTGATCCTTACTAGCTGGAAGTAAGGGAGATGGGGCATGAAGTTATTTCTAGGAGTTGGACACATACCAAGTTTAGCTCAGTTCTGGGCATCTTTGAAATACCTATACAAACTTGTTCCTACATAGTAACTTGCATCTTTGAATGAGAATGTGCTTGCTTGCAGCAACGTGCTCTATGTTCTGAATGCCCGAATAGGGAATCTGTGTCAAAACTTTGTTAGGAATTATGTGATCCTTACTAGCTGGAAGTAAGGGAGATGGGGCATGAAGTTATTTCTAGGAGTTGGACACATACCAAGTTTAGCTCAGTTCTGGGCATCTTTGAAATACCTATACAAACTTGTTCCTACATAGTAACTTGCATCTTTGAATGAAAATGTGCTTGCTTACAGCAACGTGCTATATGTTCTGAATGCCCGAATTGGGAATCTGTGTCAAATCTTTGTTAGGAATTATGTGATCCTTACTAGCTGGAAGTAAGGGAGATGGGGCATGAAGTTATTTCTAGGAGTTGGACACATACCAAGTTTAGCTCAGTTCTGGGCATCTTTGAAATACCTATACAAACTTGTTCCTACATAGTAACTTGCAACTTTGAATGAAAATGTGCTTGCTTACAGCAACGTGCTATATGTTCTGAATGCCCGAATTGGGAATCTGTGTCAAAACTTTGTTAGGAATTATGTGATCCTTACTAGCTGGAAGTAAGGGAGATGGGGCATGAAGTTATTTCTAGGAGTTGGACACATACCAAGTTTAGCTCAGTTCTGGGCATCTTTGAAATACCTATACAAACTTGTTCCTACATAGTAACTTGCATCTTTGAATGAGAATCTGCTTGCTTACAGCAACGTGCTATATGTTCTGAATGCCCGAATTGGCAATCTGTGTCAAAACTTTGTTAGGAATTATGTGATCCTTACTAGCTGGAAGTAAGGGAGATGGGGCATGAAGTTATTTCTAGGAGTTGGACACATACCAAGTTTAGCTCAGTTCTGGGCATCTTTGAAATACCTATACAAACTTGTTCCTACATAGTAACTTGCATCTTTGAATGACAATGTGCTTGCTTACAGCAACGTGCTATATGTTCTGAATGCCCGAATTGGGAATCTGTGTCAAAACTTTGTTAGGAATTATGTGATCCTTACTAGCTGGAAGTAAGGGAGATGGGGCATGAAGTTATTTCTAGGAGTTGGACACGTACCAAGTTTAGCTCAGTTCTGGGCATCTTTGAAATACCTATACAAACTTGTTCCTACATAGTAACTTGCAACTTTGAATGAGAATGTGCTTGCTTACAGCAACGTGCTATATGTTCTGAATGCCCGAATTGGGAATCTGTGTCAAAACTTTGTTAGGAATTATGTGATCCTTACTAGCTGGAAGTAAGGGAGATGGGGCATGAAGTTATTTCTAGGAGTTGGACACATACCAAGTTTAGCTCAGTTCTGGGCATCTTTGAAATACCTATACAAACTTGTTCCTAAATAGTAACTTGCAACTTTGAATGAGAATGTGCTTGCTTGCAGCAACGTGCTATATGTTCTGAATGCCCGAATTGGGAATCTGTGTCAAAACTTTGTTAGGAATTATGTGATCCTTACTAGCTGAAAGTAAGGGAGATGGGGCATGAAGTTATTTCTAGGAGTTGGACACATACCAAGTTTAGCTCAGTTCTGGGCATCTTTGAAATACCTATACAAACTTGTTCCTACATAGTAACTTGCATCTTTGAATGAGAATGTGCTTGCTTGCAGCAACGTGCTCTATGTTCTGAATGCCCGAATAGGGAATCTGTGTCAAAACTTTGTTAGGAATTATGTGATCCTTACTAGCTGGAAGTAAGGGAGATGGGGCATGAAGTTATTTCTAGGAGTTGGACACATACCAAGTTATCTCAGTTCTGGGCATCTTTGAAATACCTATACAAACTTGTTCCTACATAGTAACTTGCATCTTTGAATGAGAATGTGCTTGCTTACAGCAACGTGCTATATGTTCTGAATGCCCGAATTGGCAATCTGTGTCAAACTTTGTTAGGAATTATGTGATCCTTACTAGCTGGAAGTAAGGGAGATGGGGCATGAAGTTATTTCTAGGAGTTGGACACATACCAAGTTTAGCTCAGTTCTGGGCATCTTTGAAATACCTATACAAACTTGTTCCTACATAGTAACTTGCATCTTTGAATGAAAATGTGCTTGCTTACAGCAACGTGCTATATGTTCTGAATGCCCGATTTGGGAATCTGTGTCAAAACTTTGTTAGGAGTTATGTGATCCTTACTAGCTGGAAGTAAGGGAGATGGGGCATGAAGTTATTTCTAGGAGTTGGACACATACCAAGTTTAGCTCAGTTCTGGGCATCTTTGAAATACCTATACAAACTTGTTCCTACATAGTAACTTGCAACTTTGAATGAAAATGTGCTTGCTTACAGCAACGTGCTATATGTTCTGAATGCCCGAATTGGGAATCTGTGTCAAAACTTTGTTAGGAATTATGTGATCCTTACTAGCTGGAAGTAAGGGAGATGGGGCATGAAGTTATTTCTAGGAGTTGGACACATACCAAGTTTAGCTCAGTTCTGGACATCTTTGAAATACCTATACAAACTTGTTCCTAAATAGTAACTTGCAACTTTGAATGAGAATGTGCTTGCTTACAGCAACGTGCTATATGTTCTGAATGCCCGAATTGGGAATCTGTGTCAAAACTTTGTTAGGAATTATGTGATCCTTATTAGCTGGAAGTTAGGGTGATGGGGCATGAAGTTATTTCTAGGAGTTGGACACATACCAAGTTTAGCTCAGTTCTGGGCATCTTTGAAATACCTATACAAACTTGTTCCTACATAGTAACTTGCATCTTTGAATGAGAATGTGCTTGCTTGCAGCAACGTGCTCTATGTTCTGAATGCCCGAATAGGGAATCTGTGTCAAAACTTTGTTAGGAATTATGTGATCCTTACTAGCTGGAAGTAAGGGAGATGGGGCATGAAGTTATTTCTAGGAGTTGGACACATACCAAGTTTAGCTCAGTTCTGGGCATCTTTGAAATACCTATACAAACTTGTTCCTACATAGTAACTTGCATCTTTGAATGAAAATGTGCTTGCTTACAGCAACGTGCTATATGTTCTGAATGCCCGAATTGGGATTCTGTGTCAAAACTTTGTTAAGTATTATGTGATCCTTACTAGCTGGAAGTAAGGGAGATGGGGCATGAAGTTATTTCTAGGAGTTGGACACATACCAAGTTTAGCTCAGTTCTGGGCATCTTTGAAATACCTATACAAACTTGTTCCTACATAGTAACTTGCATCTTTGAATGAGAATCTGCTTGCTTACAGCAACGTGCTATATGTTCTGAATGCCCGAATTGGGAATCTGTGTCAAAACTTTGTTAGGAATTATGTGATCCTTACTAGCTGGAAGTAAGGGAGATGGGGCATGAAGTTATTTCTAGGAGTTGGACACATACCAAGTTTAGCTCAGTTCTGGGCATCTTTGAAATACCTATACAAACTTGTTCCTACATAGTAACTTGCATCTTTGAATGAGAATCTGCTTGCTTACAGCAACGTGCTATATGTTCTGAATGCCCGAATTGGGAATCTGTGTCAAAACTTTGTTAGGAATTATGTGATCCTTACTAGCTGGAAGTAAGTGAGATGGGGCATGAAGTTATTTCTAGGAGTTGGACACATACCAAGTTTAGCTCAGTTCTGGGCATCTTTGAAATACCTATACAAACTTGTTCCTACATAGTAACTTGCAACTTTGAATGAAAATGTGCTTGCTTACAGCAACGTGCTATATGTTCTGAATGCCCGAATTGGGAATCTGTGTCAAAACTTTGTTAGGAATTTTGTGATCCTTACTAGCTGGAAGTAAGGGAGATGGGGCATGAAGTTATTTCTAGGAGTTGGACACATACCAAGTTTAGCTCAGTTCTGGGCATCTTTGAAATACCTATACAAACTTGTTCCTACATAGTAACTTGCAACTTTGAATGACAATGTGCTTGCTTACAGCAACGTGCTATATGTTCTGAATGCCCGAATTGGGAATCTGTGTCAAAATTTTGTTAGGAATTATGTGATCCTTACTAGCTGGAAGTAAGGGAGATGGGGCATGAAGTTATTTCTAGGAGTTGGACACATACCAAGTTTAGCTCAGTTCTGGGCATCTTTGAAATACCTATACAAACTTGTTCCTACATAGTAACTTGCATCTTTGAATGAGAATGTGCTTGCTTACAGCAACGTGCTATATGTTCTGAATGCCCGAATTGGGAATCTGTGTCAAAACTTTGTTAGGAATTATGTGATCCTTACTAGCTGGAAGTAAGGGAGATGGGGCATGAAGTTATTTCTAGGAGTTGGACACATACCAAGATTAGCTCAGTTCTGGGCATCTTTGAAATACCTATACAAACTTGTTCCTACATAGTAACTTGCATCTTTGAATGAGAATGTGCTTGCTTACAGCAACGTGCTACATGTTCTGATTGCCCGAATTGGCAATCTGTGTCAAAACTTTGTTAGGAATTATGTGATCCTTACTAGCTGGAAGTAAGGGAGATGGGGCATGAAGTTATTTCTAGGAGTTGGACACATACCAAGTTTAGCTCAGTTCTGGGCATCTTTGAAATACCTATACAAACTTGTTCCTACATAGTAACTTGCATCTTTGAATGAGAATCTGCTTGCTTACAGCAACGTGCTATATGTTCTGAATGCCCGAATTGGGAATCTGTGTCAAAACTTTGTTAGGAATTATGTGATCCTTACTAGCTGGAAGTAAGGGAGATGGGGCATGAAGTTATTTCTAGGAGTTGGACACATACCAAGTTTAGCTCAGTTCTGGGCATCTTTGAAATACCTATACAAACTTGTTCCTACATAGTAACTTGCAACTTTGAATGAAAATGTGCTTGCTTACAGCAACGTGCTATATGTTCTGAATGCCCGAATTGGGAATCTGTGTCAAAACTTTGTTAGGAATTATGTGATCCTTACTAGCTGGAAGTAAGGGAGATGGGGCATGAAGTTATTTCTAGGAGTTGGACACATACCAAGTTTAGCTCAGTTCTGGGCATCTTTGAAATACCTATACAAACTTGTTCCTACATAGTAACTTGCATCTTTGAATGAGAATCTGCTTGCTTAAAGCAACGTGCTATATGTTCTGAATGCCCGAATTGGGAATCTGTGTCAAAACTTTGTTAGGAATTATGTGATCCTTACTAGCTGGAAGTAAGGGAGATGGGGCATGAAGTTATTTCTAGGAGTTGGACACATACCAAGTTTAGCTCAGTTCTGGGCATCTTTGAAATACCTATACAAACTTGTTCCTACATAGTAACTTGCAACTTTGAATGAGAATGTGCTTGCTTACAGCAACGTGCTATATGTTCTGAATGCCCGAATTGGAAATCTGTGTCAAAACTTTGTTAGGAATTATGTGATCCTTACTAGTTGGAAGTAAGGGAGATGGGGCATGAAGTTATTTCTAGGAGTTGGACACATACCAAGTTTAGCTCAGTTCTGGGCATCTTTGAAATACCTATACAAACTTGTTCCTACATAGTAACTTGCAACTTTGAATGAGAATCTGCTTGCTTACAGCAACGTGCTATATGTTCTGAATGCCCGAATTGGGAATCTGTGTCAAAACTTTGTTAGGAATTATGTGATCCTTACTAGCTGGAAGTAAGGGAGATGGGGCATGAAGTTATTTCTAGGAGTTGGACACATACCAAGTTTAGCTCAGTTCTGGGCATCTTTGAAATACCTATACAAACTTGTTCCTACATAGTAACTTGCAACTTTGAATGAGAATGTGCTTGCTTACAGCAACGTGCTATATGTTCTGAATGCCCGAATTGGGAATCTGTGTCAAAACTTTGTTAGGAATTATGTGATCCTTACTAGTTGGAAGTAAGGGAGATGGGGCATGAAGTTATTTCTAGGAGTTGGACACATACCAAGTTAAGCTCAGTTCTGGGCATCTTTGAAATACCTATACAAACTTGTTCCTACATAGTAACTTGCAACTTTGAATGAAAATGTGCTTGCTTACAGCAACGTGCTATAATTTCTGAATGCCCGAATTGGGAATCTGTGTCAAAACTTTGTTAGGAATTATGTGATCCTTACTAGCTGGAAGTAAGGGAGATGGGGCATGAAGTTATTTCTAGGAGTTGGACACATACCAAGTTTAGCTCAGTTCTGGGCATCTTTGAAATACCTATACAAACTTGTTCCTACCTAGTAACTTGCATCTTTGAATGAGAATCTGCTTGCTTACAGCAACGTGCTATATGTTCTGAATGCCCGAATTGGGAATCTGTGTCAAAACTTTGTTAGGAATTATGTGATCCTTATTAGCTGGAAGTAAGGGAGATGGGGCATGAAGTTATTTCTAGGAGTTGGACACATACCAAGTTTAGCTCAGTTCTGGGCATCTTTGAAATACCTATACAAACTTGTTCCTACATAGTAACTTGCATCTTTGAATGAGAATCTGCTTGCTTACAGCAACGTGCTATATGTTCTGAATGCCCGAATTGGGAATCTGTGTCAAAACTTTGTTAGGAATTATGTGATCCTTACTAGCTGGAAGTAAGGGAGATGGGGCATGAAGTTATTTCTAGGAGTTGGACACATACCAAGTTTAGCTCAGTTCTGGGCATCTTTGAAATACCTATACAAACTTGTTCCTACATAGTAACTTGCAACTTTGAATGAGAATCTGCTTGCTTACAGCAACGTGCTATATGTTCTGAATGCCCGAATTGGGAATCTGTGTCAAAACTTTGTTAGGAATTATGTGATCCTTACTAGCTGGAAGTAAGGGAGATGGGGCATGAAGCTATTTCTAGGACTTGGACACATACCAAGTTTAGCTCAGTTCTGGGCATCTTTGAAATACCTATACAAACTTGTTCCTTCATAGTAACTTGCAACTTTGAATGAAAATGTGCTTGCTTACAGCAACGTGCTATATGTTCTGAATGCCCGAATTGGGAATCTGTGTCAAAACTTTGTTAGGAATTATGTGATCCTTACTAGCTGGAAGTAAGGGAGATGGGGCATGAAGTTATTTCTAGGAGTTGGACACATACCAAGTTTAGCTCAGTTCTGGGCATCTTTGAAATACCTATACAAACTTGTTCCTACATAGTAACTTGCAACTTTGAATGAGAATGTGCTTGCTTGCAGCAACGTGCTATATGTTCTGAATGCCCGAATTGGGAATCTGTGTCAAAACTTTGTTAGGAATTATGTGATCCTTACTAGCTGGAAGTAAGGGAGATGGGGCATGAAGTTATTTCTAGGAGTTGGACACATACCAAGTTTAGCTCAGTTCTGGGCATCTTTGAAATACCTATACAAACTTGTTGCTACATAGTAACTTGCATCTTTGAATGAGAATGTGCTTGCTTGCAGCAACGTGCTCTATGTTCTGAATGCCCGAATAGGGAATCTGTGTCAAAACTTTGTTAGGAATTATGTGATCCTTACTAGCTGGAAGTAAGGGAGATGGGGCATGAAGTTATTTCTAGGAGTTGGACACATACCAAGTTTAGCTCAGTTCTGGGCATCTTTGAAATACCTATACAAACTTGTTCCTACATAGTAACTTGCAACTTTGAATGAGAATCTGCTTGCTTACAGCAACGTGCTCTATGTTCTGAATGCCCGAATTGGGAATCTGTGTCAAAACTTTGTTAGGAATTATGTGATCCTTACTAGCTGGAAGTAAGAGAGATGGGGCATGAAGTTATTTCTAGGAGTTGGACACATACCAAGTTTAGCTCAGTTCTGGGCATCTTTGAAATACCTATACAAACTTGTTCCTACATAGTAACTTGCATCTTTGAATGAGAATCTGCTTGCTTACAGCAACGTGCTATATGTTCTGAATGCCCGAATTCGGAATCTGTGTCAAAACTTTGTTAGGAATTATGTGATCCTTACTAGATGGAAGTAAGGGAGATGGGGCATGAAGTTATTTCTAGGAGTTGGACACATACCAAGTTTAGCTCAGTTCTGGGCATCTTTGAAATACCTATACAAACTTGTTCCTACATAGTAACTTGCAACTTTGAATGAGAATGTGCTTGCTTACAGCAACGTGCTATATGTTCTGAATGCCCGAATTGGGAATCTGTGTCAAAACTTTGTTAGGAATTATGTGATCCTTACTAGCTGGAAGTAAGGGAGATGGGGCATGAAGTTATTTCTAGGAGTTGGACACATACCAAGTTTAGCTCAGTTCTGGGCATCTTTGAAATACCTATACAAACTTGTTCCTACATAGTAACTTGCAACTTTGAATGAGAATGTGCTTGCTTGCAGCAACGTGCTATATGTTCTGAATGCCCGAATTGGGAATCTGTGTCAAAACTTTGTTAGGAATTATGTGATCCTTACTAGCTGGAAGTAAGGGAGATGGGGCATGAAGTTATTTCTAGGAGTTGGACACATACCAAGTTTAGCTCAGTTCTGGGCATCTTTGAAATACCTATACAAACTTGTTCCTACATAGTAACTTGCATCTTTGAATGAGAATGTGCTTGCTTGCAGCAACGTGCTCTATGTTCTGAATGCCCGAATAGGGAATCTGTGTCAAAACTTTGTTAGGAATTATGTGATCCTTACTAGCTGGAAGTAAGGGAGATGGGGCATGAAGTTATTTCTAGGAGTTGGACACATACCAAGTTTAGCTCAGTTCTGGGCATCTTTGAAATACCTATACAAACTTGTTCCTACATAGTAACTTGCATCTTTGAATGAAAATGTGCTTGCTTACAGCAACGTGCTATATGTTCTGAATGCCCGAATTGGGAATCTGTGTCAAATCTTTGTTAGGAATTATGTGATCCTTACTAGCTGGAAGTAAGGGAGATGGGGCATGAAGTTATTTCTAGGAGTTGGACACATACCAAGTTTAGCTCAGTTCTGGGCATCTTTGAAATACCTATACAAACTTGTTCCTACATAGTAACTTGCAACTTTGAATGAAAATGTGCTTGCTTACAGCAACGTGCTATATGTTCTGAATGCCCGAATTGGGAATCTGTGTCAAAACTTTGTTAGGAATTATGTGATCCTTACTAGCTGGAAGTAAGGGAGATGGGGCATGAAGTTATTTCTAGGAGTTGGACACATACCAAGTTTAGCTCAGTTCTGGGCATCTTTGAAATACCTATACAAACTTGTTCCTACATAGTAACTTGCATCTTTGAATGAGAATCTGCTTGCTTACAGCAACGTGCTATATGTTCTGAATGCCCGAATTGGGAATCTGTGTCAAAACTTTGTTAGGAATTATGTGATCCTTACTAGCTGGAAGTAAGGGAGATGGGGCATGAAGTTATTTCTAGGAGTTGGACACATACCAAGTTTAGCTCAGTTCTGGGCATCTTTGAAATACCTATACAAACTTGTTCCTACATAGTAACTTGCATCTT
This sequence comes from Diceros bicornis minor, assembly GCF_020826845.1. Lineage (NCBI taxonomy): Eukaryota > Metazoa > Chordata > Mammalia > Perissodactyla > Rhinocerotidae > Diceros > Diceros bicornis. The sequence goes on along the minus strand of NW_026691212.1, from coordinate 258,023 downwards.
TGAATGACAATGTGCTTGCTTACAGCAACGTGCTATATGTTCTGAATGCCCGAATTGGGAATCTGTGTCAAAACTTTGTTAGGAATTATGTGATCCTTACTAGCTGGAAGTAAGGGAGATGGGGCATGAAGTTATTTCTAGGAGTTGGACACGTACCAAGTTTAGCTCAGTTCTGGGCATCTTTGAAATACCTATACAAACTTGTTCCTACATAGTAACTTGCAACTTTGAATGAGAATGTGCTTGCTTACAGCAACGTGCTATATGTTCTGAATGCCCGAATTGGGAATCTGTGTCAAAACTTTGTTAGGAATTATGTGATCCTTACTAGCTGGAAGTAAGGGAGATGGGGCATGAAGTTATTTCTAGGAGTTGGACACATACCAAGTTTAGCTCAGTTCTGGGCATCTTTGAAATACCTATACAAACTTGTTCCTAAATAGTAACTTGCAACTTTGAATGAGAATCTGCTTGCTTGCAGCAACGTGCTATATGTTCTGAATGCCCGAATTGGGAATCTGTGTCAAAACTTTGTTAGGAATTATGTGATCCTTACTAGCTGGAAGTAAGGGAGATGGGGCATGAAGTTATTTCTAGGAGTTGGACACATACCAAGTTTAGCTCAGTTCTGGGCATCTTTGAAATACCTATACAAACTTGTTCCTACATAGTAACTTGCATCTTTGAATGAGAATGTGCTTGCTTGCAGCAACGTGCTCTATGTTCTGAATGCCCGAATAGGGAATCTGTGTCAAAACTTTGTTAGGAATTATGTGATCCTTACTAGCTGGAAGTAAGGGAGATGGGGCATGAAGTTATTTCTAGGAGTTGGACACATACCAAGTTATCTCAGTTCTGGGCATCTTTGAAATACCTATACAAACTTGTTCCTACATAGTAACTTGCATCTTTGAATGAGAATGTGCTTGCTTACAGCAACGTGCTATATGTTCTGAATGCCCGAATTGGCAATCTGTGTCAAACTTTGTTAGGAATTATGTGATCCTTACTAGCTGGAAGTAAGGGAGATGGGGCATGAAGTTATTTCTAGGAGTTGGACACATACCAAGTTTAGCTCAGTTCTGGGCATCTTTGAAATACCTATACAAACTTGTTCCTACATAGTAACTTGCATCTTTGAATGAAAATGTGCTTGCTTACAGCAACGTGCTATATGTTCTGAATGCCCGATTTGGGAATCTGTGTCAAAACTTTGTTAGGAATTATGTGATCCTTACTAGCTGGAAGTAAGGGAGATGGGGCATGAAGTTATTTCTAGGAGTTGGACACATACCAAGTTTAGCTCAGTTCTGGGCATCTTTGAAATACCTATACAAACTTGTTCCTACATAGTAACTTCCAACTTTGAATGAAAATGTGCTTGCTTACAGCAACGTGCTATATGTTCTGAATGCCCGAATTGGGAATCTGTGTCAAAACTTTGTTAGGAATTATGTGATCCTTACTAGCTGGAAGTAAGGGAGATGGGGCATGAAGTTATTTCTAGGAGTTGGACACATACCAAGTTTAGCTCAGTTCTGGACATCTTTGAAATACCTATACAAACTTGTTCCTAAATAGTAACTTGCAACTTTGAATGAGAATGTGCTTGCTTACAGCAACGTGCTATATGTTCTGAATGCCCGAATTGGGAATCTGTGTCAAAACTTTGTTAGGAATTATGTGATCCTTATTAGCTGGAAGTTAGGGAGATGGGGCATGAAGTTATTTCTAGGAGTTGGACACATACCAAGTTTAGCTCAGTTCTGGGCATCTTTGAAATACCTATACAAACTTGTTCCTACATAGTAACTTGCAACTTTGAATGAGAATCTGCTTGCTTACAGCAACGTGCTATATGTTCTGAATGCCCGAATTGGGAATCTGTGTCAAAACTTTGTTAGGAATTATGTGATCCTTACTAGCTGGAAGTAAGGGAGATGGGGCATGAAGTTATTTCTAGGAGTTGGACACATACCAAGTTTAGCTCAGTTCTGGGCATCTTTGAAATACCTATACAAACTTGTTCCTACATAGTAACTTGCAACTTTGAATGAGAATGTGCTTGCTTACAGCAACGTGCTCTATGTTCTGAATGCCCGAATTGGGAATCTGTGTCAAAACTTTGTTAGGAATTATGTGATCCTTACTAGCTGGAAGTAAGGGAGATGGGGCATGAAGTTATTTCTAGGAGTTGGACACATACCAAGTTTAGCTCAGTTCTGGGCATCTTTGAAATACCTATACAAACTTGTTCCTACATAGTAACTTGCAACTTTGAATGAGAATGTGCTTGCTTGCAGCAACGTGCTATATGTTCTGAATGCCCGAATTGGGAATCTGTGTCAAAACTTTGTTAGGAATTATGTGATCCTTACTAGCTGGAAGTAAGTGAGATGGGGCATGAAGTTATTTCTAGGAGTTGGACACATACCAAGTTTAGCTCAGTTCTGGGCATCTTTGAAATACCTATACAAACTTGTTCCTACATAGTAACTTGCATCTTTGAATGAGAATGTGCTTGCTTGCAGCAACGTGCTCTATGTTCTGAATGCCCGAATAGGGAATCTGTGTCAAAACTTTGTTAGGAATTATGTGATCCTTACTAGCTGGAAGTAAGGGAGATGGGGCATGAAGTTATTTCTAGGAGTTGGACACATACCAAGTTTAGCTCAGTTCTGGGCATCTTTGAAATACCTATACAAACTTGTTCCTACATAGTAACTTGCATCTTTGAATGAGAATGTGCTTGCTTACAGCAACGTGCTATATGTTCTGAATGCCCGAATTGGCAATCTGTGTCAAAACTTTGTTAGGAATTATGTGATCCTTACTAGCTGGAAGTAAGGGAGATGGGGCATGAAGTTATTTCTAGGAGTTGGACACATACCAAGTTTAGCTCAGTTCTGGGCATCTTTGAAATACCTATACAAACTTGTTCCTACATAGTAACTTGCATCTTTGAATGAAAATGTGCTTGCTTACAGCAACGTGCTATATGTTCTGAATGCCCGAATTGGGAATCTGTGTCAAATCTTTGTTAGGAATTATGTGATCCTTACTAGCTGGAAGTAAGGGAGATGGGGCATGAAGTTATTTCTAGGAGTAGGACACATACCAAGTTTAGCTCAGTTCTGGGCATCTTTGAAATACCTATACAAACTTGTTCCTACATAGTAACTTGCAACTTTGAATGAAAATGTGCTTGCTTACAGCAACGTGCTATATGTTCTGAATGCCCGAATTGGGAATCTGTGTCAAAACTTTGTTAGGAATTATGTGATCCTTACTAGCTGGAAGTAAGGGAGATGGGGCATGAAGTTATTTCTAGGAGTTGGACACATACCAAGTTTAGCTCAGTTCTGGGCATCTTTGAAATACCTATACAAACTTGTTCCTAAATAGTAACTTGCAACTTTGAATGAGAATGTGCTTGCTTGCAGCAACGTGCTATATGTTCTGAATGCCCGAATTGGGAATCTGTGTCAAAACTTTGTTAGGAATTATGTGATCCTTACTAGCTGGAAGTAAGGGAGATGGGGCATGAAGTTATTTCTTGGAGTTGGACACATACCAAGTTTAGCTCAGTTCTGGGCATCTTTGAAATACCTATACAAACTTGTTCCTACATAGTAACTTGCATCTTTGAATGAGAATGTGCTTGCTTGCAGCAACGTGCTCTATGTTCTGAATGCCCGAATAGGGAATCTGTGTCAAAACTTTGTTAGGAATTATGTGATCCTTACTAGCTGGAAGTAAGGGAGATGGGGCATGAAGTTATTTCTAGGAGTTGGACACATACCAAGTTTAGCTCAGTTCTGGGCATCTTTGAAATACCTATACAAACTTGTTCCTACATAGTAACTTGCAACTTTGAATGAGAATGTGCTTGCTTACAGCAACGTGCTATATGTTCTGAATGCCCGAATTGGGAATCTGTGTCAAAACTTTGTTAGGAATTATGTGATCCTTACTAGTTGGAAGTAAGGGAGATGGGGCATGAAGTTATTTCTAGGAGTTGGACACATACCAAGTTTAGCTCAGTTCTGGGCATCTTTGAAATACCTATACAAACTTGTTCCTACATAGTAACTTGCAACTTTGAATGAGAATGTGCTTGCTTACAGCAACGTGCTATATGTTCTGAATGCCCGAATTGGGAATCTGTGTCAAAACATTGTTAGGAATTATGTGATCCTTACTAGCTGGAAGTAAAGGAGATGGGGCATGAAGTTATTTCTAGGAGTTGGACACATACCAAGTTTAGCTCAGTTCTGGGCATCTTTGAAATACCTATACAAACTTGTTCCTACATAGTAACTTGCAACTTTGAATGAAAATGTGCTTGCTTACAGCAACGTGCTATATGTTCTAATTGCCCGAATTGGGTATCTGTGTCAAAACTTTGTTAGGAATTATGTGATCCTTACTAGCTGGAAGTAAGGGAGATGGGGCATGAAGTTATTTCTAGGAGTTGGACACAAACCAAGTTTAGCTCAGTTCTGGGCATCATTGAAATACCTATACAAACTTGTTCCTACATAGTAACTTGCATCATTGAATGAGAATGTGCTTGCTTGCAGCAACGTGCTATATGTTCTGAATGCCCGAATAGGGAATCTGTGTCAAAACTTTGTTAGGAATTATGTGATCCTTACTAGCTGGAAGTACGTGAGATGGGGCATGAAGTTATTTCTAGGAGTTGGACACATACCAAGTTTAGCTCAGTTCTGGGCATCTTTGAAATACCTATACAAACTTGTTCCTACATAGTAACTTGCAACTTTGAATGAGAATGTGCTTGCTTATTGCAACGTGCTATATGTTCTGAATGCCCGAATTGGGAATCTGTGTCAAAACTTTGTTAGGAATTATGTGATCCTTACTAGCTGGAAGTAAGGGAGGTGGGGCATGAAGTTATTGCTTGGAGTTGGAGACATACCAAGTTTAGCTCAGTTCTGGGCATCTTTGAAATACCTATACAAACTTGTTCCTACATAGTAACTTGCATCTTTGAATGAGAATCTGCTTGCTTACAGCCACGTACTATATGTTCTGAATGCCCGAATTGGGAATCTGTGTCAAAACTTTGTTAGGAATTATGTGATCCTTACTAGCTGGAAGTAAGGGAGATGGGGCATGAAGTTATTTCTAGGAGTTGGACACATACCAAGTTTAGCTCAGTTCTGGGCATCTTTGAAATACCTATACAAACTTGTTCCTACATAGTAACTTGCAACTTTGAATGAAAATGTGCTTGCTTACAGCAACGTGCTATATGTTCTGAATGCCCGAATTGGGAATCTGTGTCAAAACTTTGTTAGGAATTATGTGATCCTTACTAGCTGGAAGTAAGGGAGATGGGGCATGAAGTTATTTCTAGGAGTTGGACACATACCAAGTTTAGCTCAGTTCTGGGCATCTTTGAAATACCTATACAAACTTGTTCCTACATAGTAACTTGCATCTTTGAATGAGAATCTGCTTGCTTAAAGCAACGTGCTATATGTTCTGAATGCCCGAATTGGGAATCTGTGTCAAAACTTTGTTAGGAATTATGTGATCCTTACTAGCTGGAAGTAAGGGAGATGGGGCATGAAGTTTTTTCTAGGAGTTGGACACATACCAAGTTTAGCTCAGTTCTGGGCATCTTTGAAATACCTATACAAACTTGTTCCTACATAGTAACTTGCATCTTTGAATGAAAATGTGCTTGCTTACAGCAACGTGCTATATGTTCTGAATGCCCGAATTGGGAATCTGTGTCAAAACTTTGTTAGGAATTATGTGATCCTTACTAGCTGGAAGTAAGGGAGATGGGGCATGAAGTTATTTCTAGGAGTTGGACACATACCAAGTTTAGCTCAGTTCTGGGCATCTTTGAAATTCCTATACAAACTTGTTCCTACATGGTAACTTGCATCTTTGAATGAGAATCTGCTTGCTTACAGCAACGTGCTATATGTTCTGAATGCCCGTATTGGGAATCTGTGTCAAAAGTTTGTTAGGAATTATGTGATCCTTACTTGCTGGAAGTAAGGGAGATGGGGCATGAAGTTATTTCTAGGAGTTGGACACATACCAAGTTTAGCTCAGTTCTGGGCATCTTTGAAATACCTATACAAACTTGTTCCTACATAGTAACTTGCAACTATGGATGAGAATCTGCTTGCTTACAGCAACGTGCTATATGTTCTGAATGCCCGAATTGGGAATCTGTGTCAAAACTTTGTTACGAATTATGTGATCCTTACTAGCTGGAAGTAAGGGAGATGGGGCATGAAGATATTTCTAGGAGTTGGACACAAACCAAGTTTAGCTCAGTTCTGGGCATCTTTGAAATACCTATACAAACTTGTTCCTACATAGTAACTTGCAACTTTGAATGAAAATGTGCTTGCTTACAGCAACGTACTATATGTTCTGAATGCCCGAATTGGGAATCTGTGTCAAAAATTTGTTAGGAATTATGTGATCCTTACTAGCTGGAAGTAAGGGAGATGGGGCATGAAGTTATTTCTAGGAGTTGGACACATACCAAGTTTAGCTCAGTTCTGGGCATCTTTGAAATACCTATACAAACTTGTTCCTACATAGTAACTTGCATCTTTGAAGGAGAATGTGCTTGCTTACAGCCACGTGCTATATGTTATGAATGCCCGAATTGGGAATCTGTGTCAAAACTTTGTTAGGAATTATGTGATCCTTACTAGCTGGAAGTAAGGGAGATGGGGCATGAAGTTATTTCTAGGAGTTGGACACATACCAAGTTTAGCTCAGTTCTGGGCATCTTTGAAATACCTATACAAACTTGTTCCTACATAGTAACTTGCATCTTTGAATGAAAATGTGCTTGCTTACAGCAACGTGCTATATGTTCTGAATGCCCGAATTGGGAATCTGTGTCAAAACTTTGTTAGGAATTATGTGATCCTTACTAGCTGGAAGTAAGTGAGATGGGGCATGAAGTTATTTCTAGGAGTTGGACACATAACAAGTTTAGCTCAGTTCTGGGCATCTTTGAAATACCTATACAAACTTGTTCCTACATAGTAACTTGCATCTTTGAAGGAGAATCTGCTTGCTTAGAGCCACGTGCTATATGTTCTGAATGCCCGAATTGGGAATCTGTGTCAAAACTTTGTTAGGAATTATGTGATCCTTACTAGCTGGAAGTAAGGGAGATGGGGCATGAAGTTATTTCTAGGAGTTGGACACATACCAAGTTTAGCTCAGTTCTGGGCATCTTTGAAATACCTATACAAACTTGTTCCTACATAGTAACTTGCAACTTTGAATGAGAATGTGCTTGCTTACAGCAACGTGCTATATGTTCTGAATGCCCGAATTGGGAATCTGTGTCAAAACTTTGTTAGGAATTATGTGATCCTTACTAGCTGGAAGTAAGGGAGATGGGGCATGAAGTTATTTCTAGGAGTTGGACACATACCAAGTTTAGCTCAGTTCTAGGCATCTTTGAAATACCTATACAAACTTGTTCCTACATAGTAACTTGCAACTTTGAATGAGAATGTGCTTGCTTACAGCAACGTGCTATATGTTCTGAATGCCCGAATTGGGAATCTGTGTCAAAACTTTGTTAGGAATCATGTGATCCTTACTAGCTGGAAGTAAGGGAGATGGGGCATGAAGTTATTTCTAGGAGTTGGACACATACCAAGTTTAGCTCAGTTCTGGGCATCTTTGAAATACCTATACAAACTTGTTCCTACATAGTAACTTGCATCTTTGAATGAGAATGTGCTTGCTTACAGCAACGTGCTATATGTTCTGAATGCCCGAATTGGGAATCTGTGTCAAAAATTTGTTAGGAATCATGTGATCCATACTAGCTGGAAGTAAGGGAGATGGGGCATGAAGTTATTTCTAGGAGTTGGACACATACCAAGTTTAGCTCAGTTCTGGGAATCTTTGAAATACCTATACAAACTTGTTCCTACATAGTAACTTGCAACTTTGAAGGAGAATGTGCTTGCTTACAGCAACGTGCTATATGTTCTGAATGCCCGAATTGGGAATCTGTGTCAAAACTTTGTTAGGAATTATGTGATCCTTACTAGCTGGAAGTAAGGGAGATGGGGCATGAAGTTATTTCTAGGAGTTGGACACATACCAAGTTTAGCTCAGTTCTGGGCATCTTTGAAATACCTATACAAACTTGTTCCTACATAGTAACTTGCAACTTTGAATGAGAATGTGCTTGCTTACAGCAACGTGCTATATGTTCTGAATGCCCGAATTGGGAATCTGTGTCAAAACTTTGTTAGGAATCATGTGATCCTTACTAGCTGGAAGTAAGGGAGATGGGGCATGAAGTTATTTCTAGGAGTTGGACACATACCAAGTTTAGCTCAGTTCTGGGCATCTTTGAAATACCTATACAAACTTGTTCCTACATAGTAACTTGCAACTTTGAATGAGAATGTGCTTGCTTACAGCAACGTGCTATATGTTCTGAATGCCCGAATTGGGAATCTGTGTCAAAACTTTGTTAGGAATCATGTGATCCTTACTAGCTGGAAGTAAGGGAGATGGGGCATGAAGTTATTTCTAGGAGTTGGACACATACCAAGTTTAGCTCAGTTCTGGGCATCTTTGAAATACCTATACAAACTTGTTCCTACATAGTAACTTGCATCTTTGAATGAGAATCTGCTTGCTTACAGCAACGTGCTATATGTTCTGAATGCCCGAATTGGGAATCTGTGTCAAAAATTTGTTAGGAATTATGTGATCCTTACTAGCTGGAAGTAAGGGAGATGGGGCATGAAGTTATTTCTAGGAGTTGGACACATACCAAGTTTAGCTCAGTTCTGGGCATCTTTGAAATACCTATACAAACTTGTTCCTACATAGTAACTTGCAACTTTGAATGAGAATGTGCTTGCTTACAGCAACGTGCTATATGTTCTGAATGCCCGAATTGGGAATCTGTGTCAAAACTTTGTTAGGAATTATGTGATCCTTACTAGCTGGAAGTAAGGGAGATGGGGCATGAAGTTATTTCTAGGAGTTGGACACATACCAAGTTTAGCTCAGTTCTGGGCATCTTTGAAATACCTATACAAACTTGTTCCTACATAGTAACTTGCATCTTTGAATGAGAATCTGCTTGCTTACAGCAACGTGCTATATGTTCTGAATGCCCGAATTGGGAATCTGTGTCAAAACTTTGTTAGGAATTATGTGATCCTTACTAGCTGGAAGTAAGGGAGATGGGGCATGAAGTTATTTCTAGGAGTTGGACACATACCAAGTTTAGCTCAGTTCTGGGCATCTTGAAATACCTATACAAACTTGTTCCTACATAGTAACTTGCAACTTTGAATGAAAATGTGCTTGCTTACAGCAACGTGCTATATGTTCTGAATGCCCGAATTGGGAATCTGTGTCAAAACTTTGTTAGGAATTATGTGATCCTTACTAGCTGGAAGTAAGGGAGATGGGGCATGAAGTTATTTCTAGGAGTTGGACACATACCAAGTTTAGCTCAGTTCTGGGCATCTTTGAAATACCTATACAAACTTGTTCCTACATAGTAACTTGCATCTTTGAATGAGAATGTGCTTGCTTACAGCAACGTGCTATATGTTCTGAATGCCCGAATTGGGAATCTGTGTCAAAACTTTGTTAGGAATTATGTGATCCTTACTAGCTGGAAGTAAGGGAGATGGGGCATGAAGTTATTTCTAGGAGTTGGACACATACCAAGTTTAGCTCAGTTCTGGGCATCTTTGAAATACCTATACAAACTTGTTCCTACATAGTAACTTGCATCTTTGAATGAGAATGTGCTTGCTTACAGCAACGTGCTATATGTTCTGAATGCCCGAATTGGGAATCTGTGTCAAAAGTTTGTTAAGAATTATGTGATCCTTACTAGCTGGAAGTAAGGGAGATGGGGCATGAAGTTATTTCTAGGAGTTGGACACATACCAAGTTTAGCTCAGTTCTGGGCATCTTTGAAATACCTATACAAACTTGTTCCTACATAGTAACTTGCATCTTTGAATGAGAATCTGCTTGCTTACACCAACGTGCTATATGTTCTGAATGCCCGATTTGGGAATCTGTGTCAAAACTTTGTTAGGAATTATGTGATCCTTACTAGCTGGAAGTAAGGGAGATGGGGCATGAAGTTATTTCTAAGAGTTGGACACATACCAAGTTTAGCTCAGTTCTGGGCATCTTTGAAATACCTATACAAACTTGTTCCTACATAGTAACTTGCAACTTTGAATGAAAATGTGCTTGCTTACAGCAACGTGCTATATGTTCTGAATGCCCGAATTGGGAATCTGTGTCAAAACTTTGTTAGGAATTATGTGATCCTTACTAGCTGGAAGTAAGGGAGATGGGGCATGAAGTTATTTCTAGGAGTTGGACACATACCAAGTTTAGCTCAGTTCTGGGCATCTTTGAAATACCTATACAAACTTGTTCCTACATAGTAACTTGCAACTTTGAATGAGAATGTGCTTGCTTACAGCAACGTGCTATATGTTCTGAATGCCCGAATTGGGAATCTGTGTCAAAACTTTGTTAGAAATTATGTGATCCTTACTAGCTGGAAGTAAGGGAGATGGGGCATGAAGTTATTTCTAGGAGTTGGACACATACCAAGTTTAGCTCATTTCTGGGCATCTTTGAAATACCTATACAAACTTGTTCCTACATAGTAACTTGCATCTTTGAATGAGAATCTGCTTGCTTACAGCAACGTGCTGTATGTTCTGAATGCCCGAATTGGGAATCTGTGTCAAAACTTTGTTAGGAATTATGTGATCCTTACTAGCTGGAAGTAAGGGAGATGGGGCATGAAGTTATATCTAGGAGTTGGACACATACCAAGTTTAGCTCAGTTCTGGGCATCTTTGAAATACCTATACAAACTTGTTCCTACATAGTAACTTGCAACTTTGAATGAGAATGTGCTTGCTTACAGCAACGTGCTATATGTTCTGAATGCCCGAATTGGGAATCTGTGTCAAAACTTTGTTAGGAATTATGTGATCCTTACTAGCTGGAAGTAAGGGAGATGGGGCATGAAGTTATTTCTAGGAGTTGGACACATACCAAGTTTAGCTCAGTTCTGGGCATCTTTGAAATACCTATACAAACTTGTTCCTACATAGTAACTTGCAACTTTGAATGAGAATGTGCTTGCTTACAGCAACGTGCTATATGTTCTGAATGCCCGAATTGGAAATCTGTGTCAAAACTTTGTTAGGAATTATGTGATCCTTACTAGCTGGAAGTAAGGGAGTTGGGGCATGAAGTTATTTCTAGGAGTTGGACACATACCAAGTTTAGCTCAGTTCTGGGCATCTTTGAAATACCTATACAAACTTGTTCCTACATAGTAACTTGCAACTTTGAATGAGAATGTGCTTGCTTACAGCAACGTGCTATATGTTCTGAATGCCCGAATTGGGAATCTGTGTCAAAACTTTGTTAGGAATTATGTGATCCTTACTAGCTGGAAGTAAGGGAGATGGGGCATGAAGTTATTTCTAGGAGTTGGACACATACCAAGTTTCGCTCAGTTCTGGGCATCTTTGAAATACCTATACAAACTTGTTCCTACATAGTAACTTGCATCTTTGAATGAGAATCTGCTTGCTTACAGCAACGTGCTATATGTTCTGAATGCCCGAATTGGGAATCTGTGTCAAAACTTTGTTAGGAATTATGTGATCCTTACTAGCTGGAAGTAAGGGAGATGGGGCATGAAGTTATTTCTAGGAGTTGGACACATACCAAGTTTAGCTCAGTTCTGGGCATCTTTGAAATACCTATACAAACTTGTTCCTACATAGTAACTTGCAACTTTGAATGAAAATGTGCTTGCTTACAGCAACGTGCTATATGTTCTGAATGCCCGAATTGGGAATCTGTGTCAAAACTTTGTTAAGAATTATGTGATCCTTACTAGCTGGAAGTAAGGGAGATGGGGCATGAAGTTATTTCTAGGAGTTGGACACATACCAAGTTTAGCTCAGTTCTGGGCATCTTTGAAATACCTATACAAACTTGTTCCTACATAGTAACTTGCATCTTTGAATGAGAATCTGCTTGCTTACAGCAACGTGCTATATGTTCTGAATGCCCGAATTGGGAATCTGTGTCAAAACTTTGTTAGGAATTATGTGATCCTTACTAGCTGGAAGTAAGGGAGATGGGGCATGAAGTTATTTCTAGGAGTTTGACACATACCAAGTTTCGCTCAGTTCTGGGCATCTTTGAAATACCTATACAAACTTGTTCCTACATAGTAACTTGCATCTTTGAATGAGAATCTGCTTGCTTACAGCAACGTGCTATATGTTCTGAATGCCCGAATTGGGAATCTGTGTCAAAACTTTATTAGGAATAATGTGATCCTTACTACCTGGAAGTAAGGGAGATGGGACATGAAGTTATTTCTAGGAGTTGGACACATACCAAGTTTAGCTCAGTTCTGGGCATCTTTGAAATACCTATACAAACTTGTTCCTACATAGTAACTTGCAACTTTGAATGAAAATGTGCTTGCTTACAGCAACGTGCTATATGTTCTGAATGCCCGAATTGGGAATCTGTGTCAAAACTTTGTTAGGAATTATGTGATCCTTACTAGCTGGAAGTAAGGGAGATGGGGCATGAAGTTATTTCTAGGAGTTGGACACATACCAAGTTTAGCTCAGTTCTGGGCATCTTTGAAATACCTATACAAACTTGTTCCTACATAGTAACTTGCATCTTTGAATGAGAATGTGCTTGCTTACAGCAACGTGCTATATGTTCTGAATGCCCGAATTGGGAATCTGTGTCAAAACTTTGTTAGGAATTATGTGATCCTTACTAGCTGGAAGTAAGGGAGATGGGGCATGAAGTTATTTCTAGGAGTTGGACACATACCAAGTTTAGCTCAGTTCTGGGCATCCTTGAAATACCTATACAAACTTGTTCCTACATAGTAACTTGCAACTTTGAATGAAAATGTGCTTGCTTACAGCAACGTGCTATATGTTCTGAATGCCCGAATTGGGAATCTGTGTCAAAACTTTGTTAGGAATTATGTGATCCTTACTAGCTGGAAGTAAGGGAGATGGGGCATGAAGTTATTTCTAGGAGTTGGACACATACCAAGTTTAGCTCAGTTCTGGGCATCTTTGAAATACCTATACAAACTTGTTCCTACATAGTAACTTGCAACTTTGAATGAAAATGTGCTTGCTTACAGCAACGTGCTATATGTTCTGAATGCCCGAATTGGGAATCTGTGTCAAAACTTTGTTAGGAATTATGTGATCCTTACTAGCTGGAAGTAAGGGAGATGGGGCATGAAGTTATTTCTAGGAGTTGGACACATACCAAGTTTAGCTCAGTTCTGGGCATCTTTGAAATACCTATACAAACTTGTTCCTACATAGTAACTTGCATCTTTGAATGAGAATCTGCTTGCTTACAGCAACGTGCTATATGTTCTGAATGCCCGAATTGGGAATCTGTGTCAAAACTTTGTTAGGAATTATGTGATCCTTACTAGCTGGAAGTAAGGGAGATGGGGCATGAAGTTATTTCTAGGAGTTGGACACATACCAAGTTTAGCTCAGTTCTGGGCATCTTTGAAATACCTATACAAACTTGTTCCTACATAGTAACTTGCAACTTTGAATGAGAATGTGCTTGCTTACAGCAACGTGCTATATGTTCTGAATGCCCGAATTGGGAATCTGTGTCAAAACTTTGTTAGGAATTATGTGATCCTTACTAGCTGGAAGTAAGGGAGATGGGGCATGAAGTTATTTCTAGGAGTTGGACACATACCAAGTTTAGCTCAGTTCTGGGCATCTTTGAAATACCTATACAAACTTGTTCCTACATAGTAACTTGCATCTTTGAATGAGAATTTGCTTGCTTACAGCAACGTGCTATATGTTCTGAATGCCCGAATTGGGAATCTGTGTCAAAACTTTGTTAGGAATTATGTGATCCTTACTAGCTGGAAGTAAGGGAGATGGGTCATGAAGTTATTTCTAGGAGTTGGACACATACCAAGTTTAGCTCAGTTCTGGGCATCTTTGAAATACCTATACAAACTTGTTCCTACATAGTAACTTGCATCTTTGAATGAGAATCTGCTTGCTTACAGCAACGTGCTATATGTTCTGAATGCCCGAATTGGGAATCTGTGTCAAAACTTTGTTAGGAATTATGTGATCCTTACTAGCTGGAAGTAAGGGAGTTGGGGCATGAAGTTATTTCTAGGAGTTGGACACATACCAAGTTTAGCTCAGTTCTGGGCATCTTTGAAATACCTATACAAACTTGTTCCTACATAGTAACTTGCATCTTTGAATGAGAATGTGCTTGCTTGCAGCAACGTGCTATATGTTCTGAATGCCCGAATTGGGAATCTGTGTCAAAACTTTGTTAGGAATTATGTGATCCTTACTAGCTGGAAGTAAGGGAGATGGGGCATGAAGTCATTTCTAGGAGTTGGACACATACCAAGTTTAGCTCAGTTCTGGGCATCTTTGAAATACCTATACAAACTTGTTCCTACATAGTAACTTGCAACTTTGAATGAAAATGTGCTTGCTTACAGCAACGTGCTATATGTTCTGAATGCCCGAATTGGGAATCTGTGTCAAAACTTTGTTAGGAATTATGTGATCCTTACTACCTGGAAGTAATGGAGATGGGGCATGAAGTTATTTCTAGGAGTTGGACACATACCAAGTTTAGCTCAGTTCTGGGCATCTTTGAAATACCTATACAAACTTGTTCCTACCTAGTAACTTGTATCTTTGAATGAGAATGTGCTTGCTTACAGCAACGTGCTATATGTTCTGAATGCCCGAATTGGCAATCTGTGTCAAAACTTTGTTAGGAATTATGTGATCCTTACTAGCTGGAAGTAAGGGAGATGGGGCAGGTAGTTATTTCTAGGAGTTGGACACATACCAAGTTTAGCTCAGTTCTGGGCATCTTTGAAATACCTATACAAACTTGTTCCTACATAGTAACTTGCATCTTTGAATGAGAATCTGCTTGCTTACTGTAACGTGCTATATGTTCTGAATGCCCGAATTGGGAATCTGTGTCAAAACTTTGTTAGGAATTATGTGATCCTTACTAGCTGGAAGTAAGGGAGATGGGGCAGGAAGTTATTTCTAGGAGTTGGACATATACCAAGTTTAGCTCAGTTCTGGGCATCTTTGAAATACCTATACAAACTTGTTCCTACATAGTAACTTGCAACTTTGAATGAAAATGTGCTTGCTTACAGCAACGTGCTATATGTTCTGAATGCCCGAATTGGGAATCTGTGTCAAAACTTTGTTAGGAATTATGTGATCCTTACTAGCTGGAAGTAAGGGAGATGGGGCATGAAGTTATTTCTAGGAGTTGGACACATACCAAGTTTAGCTCAGTTCTGGGCATCTTTGAAATACCTATACAAACTTGTTCCTACATAATAACTGGCAACTTTGAATGAAAATGTGCTTGCTTACAGCAACGTGCTATATGATCTGAATGCCCGAATTGGGAATCTGTGTCAAAACTTTGTTAGGAATTATGTGATCCTTACTAGCTGGAAGTAAGGGAGATGGGGCATGAAGTTATTTCTAGGAGTTGGACACATACCAAGTTTAGCTCAGTTCTGGGCATCTTTGAGATACCTATACAAACTTGTTCCTACATAGTAACTTGCAACTTTGAATGAGAATGTGCCTGCTTACAGCAACGTGCTATATGTTCTGAATGCCCGAATTGGGAATCTGTGTCAAAACATTGTTAGGAATTATGTGATCCTTACTAGCTGGAAGTAAGGGAGATGGGGCATGAAGTTATTTCTAGGAGTTGGACACATACCAAGTTTAGCTCAGTTCTGGGCATCTTTGAAATACCTATACAAACTTGTTCCTACATTGTAACTTGCATCTTTGAATGAGAATCTGCTTGCTTACAGCAACGTGCTGTATGTTCTGAATGCCCGAATTGGGAATCTGTGTCAAAACTTTGTTAGGAATTATGTGATCCTTACTAGCTGGAAGTAAGGGAGATGGGGCATGAAGTTATTTCTAGGAGTTGGACACATACCAAGTTTAGCTCAGTTCTGGGCATCTTTGAAATACCTATACAAACTTGTTCCTACATAGTAACTTGCATCTTTGAATGAGAATCTGCTTGCTTACAGCAACGTGCTGTATGTTCTGAATGCCCGAATTGGGAATCTGTGTCGAAACTTTGTTAGGAATTATGTGATCCTTACTAGCTGGAAGTAAGGGAGATGGGGCATGAAGTTATTTCTAGGAGTTGGACACATACCAAGTTTAGCTCAGTTCTGGGCATCTTTGAAATACCTATACAAACTTGTTCCTACATAGTAACTTGCAACTTTGAATGAGAATGTGCTTGCTTGCAGCAACGTGCTATATGTTCTGAATGCCCGATTTGGGAATCTGTGTCAAAACTTTGTTAGGAATTATGTGATCCTTACTAGCTGGAAGTAAGGGAGATGGGGCATGAAGTTATTTCTAGGAGTTGGACACATACCAAGTTTAGGTCAGTTCTGGGCATCTTTGAAATACCTATACAAACTTGTTCCTACATAGTAACTTGCATCTTTGAATGAGAATCTGCTTGCTTACAGCAACGTGCTATATGTTCTGAATGCCCGAATTGGGAATCTGTGTCAAAACTTTGTTAGGAATTATGTGATCCTTACTAGCTGGAAGTAAGGGAGATGGGGCATGATGTTATTTCTAGGAGTTGGACACATACCAAGTTTAGCTCAGTTCTGGGCATCTTTGAAATACCTATACAAACTTGTTCCTACATAGTAACTTGCAACTTTGAATGAGAATCTGCTTGCTTACAGCAACGTGCTATATGTTCTGAGTGCCCGAATTGGGAATCTGTGTCAAAACTTTGTTAGGAATTATGTGATCCTTACTACCTGGAAGTAAGGGAGATGGGGCATGAAGTTATTTCTATGAGTTGGACACATACCGAGTTTAGCTCAGTTCTGGGCATCTTTGAAATACCTATACATACTTGTGCCTACATAGTAACTTGCAACTTTGAATGAGAATGTGCTTGCTTACAGCAACGTGCTATATGTTCTGAATGCCCGAATTGGGAATCTGTGTCAAAACTTTGTTAGGAATTATGTGATCCTTACTAGCTGGAAGTAAGGGAGATGGGGCATGAAGCTATTTCTAGGACTTGGACACATACCAAGTTTAGCTCAGTTCTGGGCATCTTTGAAATACCTATACAAACTTGTTCCTACATAGTAACTTGCAACTTTGAATGAAAATGTGCTTGCTTACAGCAACGTGCTATATGTTCTGAATGCCCGAATTGGGAATCTGTGTCAAAACTTTGTTAGGAATTATGTGATCCTTACTAGCTGGAAGTAAGGGAGATGGGGCATGAAGTTATTTCTAGGAGTTGGACACATACCAAGTTTAGCTCAGTTCTGGGCATCTTTGAAATACCTATACAAACTTGTTCCTACATAGTAACTTGCAACTTTGAATGAGAATGTGCTTGCTTGCAGCAACGTGCTATATGTTCTGAATGCCCGAATTGGGAATCTGTGTCAAAACTTTGTTAGGAATTATGTGATCCTTACTAGCTGGAAGTAAGGGAGATGGGGCATGAAGTTATTTCTAGGAGTTGGACACATACCAAGTTTAGCTCAGTTCTGGGCATCTTTGAAATACCTATACAAACTTGTTGCTACATAGTAACTTGCATCTTTGAATGAGAATGTGCTTGCTTGCAGCAACGTGCTCTATGTTCTGAATGCCCGAATAGGGAATCTGTGTCAAAACTTTGTTAGGAATTATGTGATCCTTACTAGCTGGAAGTAAGGGAGATGGGGCATGAAGTTATTTCTAGGAGTTGGACACATACCAAGTTTAGCTCAGTTCTGGGCATCTTTGAAATACCTATACAAACTTGTTCCTACATAGTAACTTGCAACTTTGAATGAGAATCTGCTTGCTTACAGCAACGTGCTCTATGTTCTGAATGCCCGAATTGGGAATCTGTGTCAAAACTTTGTTAGGAATTATGTGATCCTTACTAGCTGGAAGTAAGAGAGATGGGGCATGAAGTTATTTCTAGGAGTTGGACACATACCAAGTTTAGCTCAGTTCTGGGCATCTTTGAAATACCTATACAAACTTGTTCCTACATAGTAACTTGCATCTTTGAATGAGAATCTGCTTGCTTACAGCAACGTGCTATATGTTCTGAATGCCCGAATTCGGAATCTGTGTCAAAACTTTGTTAGGAATTATGTGATCCTTACTAGATGGAAGTAAGGGAGATGGGGCATGAAGTTATTTCTAGGAGTTGGACACATACCAAGTTTAGCTCAGTTCTGGGCATCTTTGAAATACCTATACAAACTTGTTCCTACATAGTAACTTGCAACTTTGAATGAGAATGTGCTTGCTTACAGCAACGTGCTATATGTTCTGAATGCCCGAATTGGGAATCTGTGTCAAAACTTTGTTAGGAATTATGTGATCCTTACTAGCTGGAAGTAAGGGAGATGGGGCATGAAGTTATTTCTAGGAGTTGGACACATACCAAGTTTAGCTCAGTTCTGGGCATCTTTGAAATACCTATACAAACTTGTTCCTACATAGTAACTTGCAACTTTGAATGAGAATGTGCTTGCTTGCAGCAACGTGCTATATGTTCTGAATGCCCGAATTGGGAATCTGTGTCAAAACTTTGTTAGGAATTATGTGATCCTTACTAGCTGGAAGTAAGGGAGATGGGGCATGAAGTTATTTCTAGGAGTTGGACACATACCAAGTTTAGCTCAGTTCTGGGCATCTTTGAAATACCTATACAAACTTGTTCCTACATAGTAACTTGCATCTTTGAATGAGAATGTGCTTGCTTGCAGCAACGTGCTCTATGTTCTGAATGCCCGAATAGGGAATCTGTGTCAAAACTTTGTTAGGAATTATGTGATCCTTACTAGCTGGAAGTAAGGGAGATGGGGCATGAAGTTATTTCTAGGAGTTGGACACATACCAAGTTTAGCTCAGTTCTGGGCATCTTTGAAATACCTATACAAACTTGTTCCTACATAGTAACTTGCATCTTTGAATGAAAATGTGCTTGCTTACAGCAACGTGCTATATGTTCTGAATGCCCGAATTGGGAATCTGTGTCAAATCTTTGTTAGGAATTATGTGATCCTTACTAGCTGGAAGTAAGGGAGATGGGGCATGAAGTTATTTCTAGGAGTTGGACACATACCAAGTTTAGCTCAGTTCTGGGCATCTTTGAAATACCTATACAAACTTGTTCCTACATAGTAACTTGCAACTTTGAATGAAAATGTGCTTGCTTACAGCAACGTGCTATATGTTCTGAATGCCCGAATTGGGAATCTGTGTCAAAACTTTGTTAGGAATTATGTGATCCTTACTAGCTGGAAGTAAGGGAGATGGGGCATGAAGTTATTTCTAGGAGTTGGACACATACCAAGTTTAGCTCAGTTCTGGGCATCTTTGAAATACCTATACAAACTTGTTCCTACATAGTAACTTGCATCTTTGAATGAGAATCTGCTTGCTTACAGCAACGTGCTATATGTTCTGAATGCCCGAATTGGGAATCTGTGTCAAAACTTTGTTAGGAATTATGTGATCCTTACTAGCTGGAAGTAAGGGAGATGGGGCATGAAGTTATTTCTAGGAGTTGGACACATACCAAGTTTAGCTCAGTTCTGGGCATCTTTGAAATACCTATACAAACTTGTTCCTACATAGTAACTTGCATCTTTGAATGACAATGTGCTTGCTTACAGCAACGTGCTATATGTTCTGAATGCCCGTATTGGGAATCTGTGTCAAAACTTTGTTAGGAATTATGTGATCCTTACTAGCTGGAAGTAAGGGAGATGGGGCATGAAGTTATTTCTAGGAGTTGGACACGTACCAAGTTTAGCTCAGTTCTGGGCATCTTTGAAATACCTATACAAACTTGTTCCTACATAGTAACTTGCAACTTTGAATGAGAATGTGCTTGCTTACAGCAACGTGCTATATGTTCTGAATGCCCGAATTGGGAATCTGTGTCAAAACTTTGTTAGGAATTATGTGATCCTTACTAGCTGGAAGTAAGGGAGATGGGGCATGAAGTTATTTCTAGGAGTTGGACACATACCAAGTTTAGCTCAGTTCTGGGCATCTTTGAAATACCTATACAAACTTGTTCCTAAATAGTAACTTGCAACTTTGAATGAGAATCTGCTTGCTTGCAGCAACGTGCTATATGTTCTGAATGCCCGAATTGGGAATCTGTGTCAAAACTTTGTTAGGAATTATGTGATCCTTACTAGCTGGAAGTAAGGGAGATGGGGCATGAAGTTATTTCTAGGAGTTGGACACATACCAAGTTTAGCTCAGTTCTGGGCATCTTTGAAATACCTATACAAACTTGTTCCTACATAGTAACTTGCATCTTTGAATGAGAATGTGCTTGCTTGCAGCAACGTGCTCTATGTTCTGAATGCCCGAATAGGGAATCTGTGTCAAAACTTTGTTAGGAATTATGTGATCCTTACTAGCTGGAAGTAAGGGAGATGGGGCATGAAGTTATTTCTAGGAGTTGGACACATACCAAGTTATCTCAGTTCTGGGCATCTTTGAAATACCTATACAAACTTGTTCCTACATAGTAACTTGCATCTTTGAATGAGAATGTGCTTGCTTACAGCAACGTGCTATATGTTCTGAATGCCCGAATTGGCAATCTGTGTCAAACTTTGTTAGGAATTATGTGATCCTTACTAGCTGGAAGTAAGGGAGATGGGGCATGAAGTTATTTCTAGGAGTTGGACACATACCAAGTTTAGCTCAGTTCTGGGCATCTTTGAAATACCTATACAAACTTGTTCCTACATAGTAACTTGCATCTTTGAATGAAAATGTGCTTGCTTACAGCAACGTGCTATATGTTCTGAATGCCCGATTTGGGAATCTGTGTCAAAACTTTGTTAGGAATTATGTGATCCTTACTAGCTGGAAGTAAGGGAGATGGGGCATGAAGTTATTTCTAGGAGTTGGACACATACCAAGTTTAGCTCAGTTCTGGGCATCTTTGAAATACCTATACAAACTTGTTCCTACATAGTAACTTCCAACTTTGAATGAAAATGTGCTTGCTTACAGCAACGTGCTATATGTTCTGAATGCCCGAATTGGGAATCTGTGTCAAAACTTTGTTAGGAATTATGTGATCCTTACTAGCTGGAAGTAAGGGAGATGGGGCATGAAGTTATTTCTAGGAGTTGGACACATACCAAGTTTAGCTCAGTTCTGGACATCTTTGAAATACCTATACAAACTTGTTCCTAAATAGTAACTTGCAACTTTGAATGAGAATGTGCTTGCTTACAGCAACGTGCTATATGTTCTGAATGCCCGAATTGGGAATCTGTGTCTAAACTTTGTTAGGAATTATGTGATCCTTATTAGCTGGAAGTTAGGGAGATGGGGCATGAAGTTATTTCTAGGAGTTGGACACATACCAAGTTTAGCTCAGTTCTGGGCATCTTTGAAATACCTATACAAACTTGTTCCTACATAGTAACTTGCAACTTTGAATGAGAATCTGCTTGCTTACAGCAACGTGCTATATGTTCTGAATGCCCGAATTGGGAATCTGTGTCAAAACTTTGTTAGGAATTATGTGATCCTTACTAGCTGGAAGTAAGGGAGATGGGGCATGAAGTTATTTCTAGGAGTTGGACACATACCAAGTTTAGCTCAGTTCTGGGCATCTTTGAAATACCTATACAAACTTGTTCCTACATAGTAACTTGCAACTTTGAATGAGAATGTGCTTGCTTACAGCAACGTGCTCTATGTTCTGAATGCCCGAATTGGGAATCTGTGTCAAAACTTTGTTAGGAATTATGTGATCCTTACTAGCTGGAAGTAAGGGAGATGGGGCATGAAGTTATTTCTAGGAGTTGGACACATACCAAGTTTAGCTCAGTTCTGGGCATCTTTGAAATACCTATACAAACTTGTTCCTACATAGTAACTTGCAACTTTGAATGAGAATGTGCTTGCTTGCAGCAACGTGCTATATGTTCTGAATGCCCGAATTGGGAATCTGTGTCAAAACTTTGTTAGGAATTATGTGATCCTTACTAGCTGGAAGTAAGTGAGATGGGGCATGAAGTTATTTCTAGGAGTTGGACACATACCAAGTTTAGCTCAGTTCTGGGCATCTTTGAAATACCTATACAAACTTGTTCCTACATAGTAACTTGCATCTTTGAATGAGAATGTGCTTGCTTGCAGCAACGTGCTCTATGTTCTGAATGCCCGAATAGGGAATCTGTGTCAAAACTTTGTTAGGAATTATGTGATCCTTACTAGCTGGAAGTAAGGGAGATGGGGCATGAAGTTATTTCTAGGAGTTGGACACATACCAAGTTTAGCTCAGTTCTGGGCATCTTTGAAATACCTATACAAACTTGTTCCTACATAGTAACTTGCATCTTTGAATGAGAATGTGCTTGCTTACAGCAACGTGCTATATGTTCTGAATGCCCGAATTGGCAATCTGTGTCAAAACTTTGTTAGGAATTATGTGATCCTTACTAGCTGGAAGTAAGGGAGATGGGGCATGAAGTTATTTCTAGGAGTTGGACACATACCAAGTTTAGCTCAGTTCTGGGCATCTTTGAAATACCTATACAAACTTGTTCCTACATAGTAACTTGCATCTTTGAATGAAAATGTGCTTGCTTACAGCAACGTGCTATATGTTCTGAATGCCCGAATTGGGAATCTGTGTCAAATCTTTGTTAGGAATTATGTGATCCTTACTAGCTGGAAGTAAGGGAGATGGGGCATGAAGTTATTTCTAGGAGTAGGACACATACCAAGTTTAGCTCAGTTCTGGGCATCTTTGAAATACCTATACAAACTTGTTCCTACATAGTAACTTGCAACTTTGAATGAAAATGTGCTTGCTTACAGCAACGTGCTATATGTTCTGAATGCCCGAATTGGGAATCTGTGTCAAAACTTTGTTAGGAATTATGTGATCCTTACTAGCTGGAAGTAAGGGAGATGGGGCATGAAGTTATTTCTAGGAGTTGGACACATACCAAGTTTAGCTCAGTTCTGGGCATCTTTGAAATACCTATACAAACTTGTTCCTAAATAGTAACTTGCAACTTTGAATGAGAATGTGCTTGCTTGCAGCAACGTGCTATATGTTCTGAATGCCCGAATTGGGAATCTGTGTCAAAACTTTGTTAGGAATTATGTGATCCTTACTAGCTGGAAGTAAGGGAGATGGGGCATGAAGTTATTTCTTGGAGTTGGACACATACCAAGTTTAGCTCAGTTCTGGGCATCTTTGAAATACCTATACAAACTTGTTCCTACATAGTAACTTGCATCTTTGAATGAGAATGTGCTTGCTTGCAGCAACGTGCTCTATGTTCTGAATGCCCGAATAGGGAATCTGTGTCAAAACTTTGTTAGGAATTATGTGATCCTTACTAGCTGGAAGTAAGGGAGATGGGGCATGAAGTTATTTCTAGGAGTTGGACACATACCAAGTTTAGCTCAGTTCTGGGCATCTTTGAAATACCTATACAAACTTGTTCCTACATAGTAACTTGCAACTTTGAATGAGAATGTGCTTGCTTACAGCAACGTGCTATATGTTCTGAATGCCCGAATTGGGAATCTGTGTCAAAACTTTGTTAGGAATTATGTGATCCTTACTAGTTGGAAGTAAGGGAGATGGGGCATGAAGTTATTTCTAGGAGTTGGACACATACCAAGTTTAGCTCAGTTCTGGGCATCTTTGAAATACCTATACAAACTTGTTCCTACATAGTAACTTGCAACTTTGAATGAGAATGTGCTTGCTTACAGCAACGTGCTATATGTTCTGAATGCCCGAATTGGGAATCTGTGTCAAAACATTGTTAGGAATTATGTGATCCTTACTAGCTGGAAGTAAAGGAGATGGGGCATGAAGTTATTTCTAGGAGTTGGACACATACCAAGTTTAGCTCAGTTCTGGGCATCTTTGAAATACCTATACAAACTTGTTCCTACATAGTAACTTGCAACTTTGAATGAAAATGTGCTTGCTTACAGCAACGTGCTATATGTTCTAATTGCCCGAATTGGGTATCTGTGTCAAAACTTTGTTAGGAATTATGTGATCCTTACTAGCTGGAAGTAAGGGAGATGGGGCATGAAGTTATTTCTAGGAGTTGGACACAAACCAAGTTTAGCTCAGTTCTGGGCATCATTGAAATACCTATACAAACTTGTTCCTACATAGTAACTTGCATCATTGAATGAGAATGTGCTTGCTTGCAGCAACGTGCTATATGTTCTGAATGCCCGAATAGGGAATCTGTGTCAAAACTTTGTTAGGAATTATGTGATCCTTACTAGCTGGAAGTACGTGAGATGGGGCATGAAGTTATTTCTAGGAGTTGGACACATACCAAGTTTAGCTCAGTTCTGGGCATCTTTGAAATACCTATACAAACTTGTTCCTACATAGTAACTTGCAACTTTGAATGAGAATGTGCTTGCTTATTGCAACGTGCTATATGTTCTGAATGCCCGAATTGGGAATCTGTGTCAAAACTTTGTTAGGAATTATGTGATCCTTACTAGCTGGAAGTAAGGGAGGTGGGGCATGAAGTTATTGCTTGGAGTTGGAGACATACCAAGTTTAGCTCAGTTCTGGGCATCTTTGAAATACCTATACAAACTTGTTCCTACATAGTAACTTGCATCTTTGAATGAGAATCTGCTTGCTTACAGCCACGTACTATATGTTCTGAATGCCCGAATTGGGAATCTGTGTCAAAACTTTGTTAGGAATTATGTGATCCTTACTAGCTGGAAGTAAGGGAGATGGGGCATGAAGTTATTTCTAGGAGTTGGACACATACCAAGTTTAGCTCAGTTCTGGGCATCTTTGAAATACCTATACAAACTTGTTCCTACATAGTAACTTGCAACTTTGAATGAAAATGTGCTTGCTTACAGCAACGTGCTATATGTTCTGAATGCCCGAATTGGGAATCTGTGTCAAAACTTTGTTAGGAATTATGTGATCCTTACTAGCTGGAAGTAAGGGAGATGGGGCATGAAGTTATTTCTAGGAGTTGGACACATACCAAGTTTAGCTCAGTTCTGGGCATCTTTGAAATACCTATACAAACTTGTTCCTACATAGTAACTTGCATCTTTGAATGAGAATCTGCTTGCTTAAAGCAACGTGCTATATGTTCTGAATGCCCGAATTGGGAATCTGTGTCAAAACTTTGTTAGGAATTATGTGATCCTTACTAGCTGGAAGTAAGGGAGATGGGGCATGAAGTTTTTTCTAGGAGTTGGACACATACCAAGTTTAGCTCAGTTCTGGGCATCTTTGAAATACCTATACAAACTTGTTCCTACATAGTAACTTGCATCTTTGAATGAAAATGTGCTTGCTTACAGCAACGTGCTATATGTTCTGAATGCCCGAATTGGGAATCTGTGTCAAAACTTTGTTAGGAATTATGTGATCCTTACTAGCTGGAAGTAAGGGAGATGGGGCATGAAGTTATTT
The DNA here is from genome assembly GCF_020826845.1 of Diceros bicornis minor. Lineage (NCBI taxonomy): Eukaryota > Metazoa > Chordata > Mammalia > Perissodactyla > Rhinocerotidae > Diceros > Diceros bicornis. The sequence goes on along the minus strand of NW_026691212.1, from coordinate 232,355 downwards.
CTAGGAGTTGGACACATACCAAGTTTAGCTCAGTTCTGGGCATCTTTGAAATTCCTATACAAACTTGTTCCTACATGGTAACTTGCATCTTTGAATGAGAATCTGCTTGCTTACAGCAACGTGCTATATGTTCTGAATGCCCGTATTGGGAATCTGTGTCAAAAGTTTGTTAGGAATTATGTGATCCTTACTTGCTGGAAGTAAGGGAGATGGGGCATGAAGTTATTTCTAGGAGTTGGACACATACCAAGTTTAGCTCAGTTCTGGGCATCTTTGAAATACCTATACAAACTTGTTCCTACATAGTAACTTGCAACTATGGATGAGAATCTGCTTGCTTACAGCAACGTGCTATATGTTCTGAATGCCCGAATTGGGAATCTGTGTCAAAACTTTGTTACGAATTATGTGATCCTTACTAGCTGGAAGTAAGGGAGATGGGGCATGAAGATATTTCTAGGAGTTGGACACAAACCAAGTTTAGCTCAGTTCTGGGCATCTTTGAAATACCTATACAAACTTGTTCCTACATAGTAACTTGCAACTTTGAATGAAAATGTGCTTGCTTACAGCAACGTACTATATGTTCTGAATGCCCGAATTGGGAATCTGTGTCAAAAATTTGTTAGGAATTATGTGATCCTTACTAGCTGGAAGTAAGGGAGATGGGGCATGAAGTTATTTCTAGGAGTTGGACACATACCAAGTTTAGCTCAGTTCTGGGCATCTTTGAAATACCTATACAAACTTGTTCCTACATAGTAACTTGCATCTTTGAAGGAGAATGTGCTTGCTTACAGCCACGTGCTATATGTTATGAATGCCCGAATTGGGAATCTGTGTCAAAACTTTGTTAGGAATTATGTGATCCTTACTAGCTGGAAGTAAGGGAGATGGGGCATGAAGTTATTTCTAGGAGTTGGACACATACCAAGTTTAGCTCAGTTCTGGGCATCTTTGAAATACCTATACAAACTTGTTCCTACATAGACCCTTGCATCTTTGAATGAAAATGTGCTTGCTTACAGCAACGTGCTATATGTTCTGAATGCCCGAATTGGGAATCTGTGTCAAAACTTTGTTAGGAATTATGTGATCCTTACTAGCTGGAAGTAAGTGAGATGGGGCATGAAGTTATTTCTAGGAGTTGGACACATAACAAGTTTAGCTCAGTTCTGGGCATCTTTGAAATACCTATACAAACTTGTTCCTACATAGTAACTTGCATCTTTGAAGGAGAATCTGCTTGCTTAGAGCCACGTGCTATATGTTCTGAATGCCCGAATTGGGAATCTGTGTCAAAACTTTGTTAGGAATTATGTGATCCTTACTAGCTGGAAGTAAGGGAGATGGGGCATGAAGTTATTTCTAGGAGTTGGACACATACCAAGTTTAGCTCAGTTCTGGGCATCTTTGAAATACCTATACAAACTTGTTCCTACATAGTAACTTGCAACTTTGAATGAGAATGTGCTTGCTTACAGCAACGTGCTATATGTTCTGAATGCCCGAATTGGGAATCTGTGTCAAAACTTTGTTAGGAATTATGTGATCCTTACTAGCTGGAAGTAAGGGAGATGGGGCATGAAGTTATTTCTAGGAGTTGGACACATACCAAGTTTAGCTCAGTTCTAGGCATCTTTGAAATACCTATACAAACTTGTTCCTACATAGTAACTTGCAACTTTGAATGAGAATGTGCTTGCTTACAGCAACGTGCTATATGTTCTGAATGCCCGAATTGGGAATCTGTGTCAAAACTTTGTTAGGAATCATGTGATCCTTACTAGCTGGAAGTAAGGGAGATGGGGCATGAAGTTATTTCTAGGAGTTGGACACATACCAAGTTTAGCTCAGTTCTGGGCATCTTTGAAATACCTATACAAACTTGTTCCTACATAGTAACTTGCATCTTTGAATGAGAATGTGCTTGCTTACAGCAACGTGCTATATGTTCTGAATGCCCGAATTGGGAATCTGTGTCAAAAATTTGTTAGGAATCATGTGATCCATACTAGCTGGAAGTAAGGGAGATGGGGCATGAAGTTATTTCTAGGAGTTGGACACATACCAAGTTTAGCTCAGTTCTGGGAATCTTTGAAATACCTATACAAACTTGTTCCTACATAGTAACTTGCAACTTTGAAGGAGAATGTGCTTGCTTACAGCAACGTGCTATATGTTCTGAATGCCCGAATTGGGAATCTGTGTCAAAACTTTGTTAGGAATTATGTGATCCTTACTAGCTGGAAGTAAGGGAGATGGGGCATGAAGTTATTTCTAGGAGTTGGACACATACCAAGTTTAGCTCAGTTCTGGGCATCTTTGAAATACCTATACAAACTTGTTCCTACATAGTAACTTGCAACTTTGAATGAGAATGTGCTTGCTTACAGCAACGTGCTATATGTTCTGAATGCCCGAATTGGGAATCTGTGTCAAAACTTTGTTAGGAATCATGTGATCCTTACTAGCTGGAAGTAAGGGAGATGGGGCATGAAGTTATTTCTAGGAGTTGGACACATACCAAGTTTAGCTCAGTTCTGGGCATCTTTGAAATACCTATACAAACTTGTTCCTACATAGTAACTTGCAACTTTGAATGAGAATGTGCTTGCTTACAGCAACGTGCTATATGTTCTGAATGCCCGAATTGGGAATCTGTGTCAAAACTTTGTTAGGAATCATGTGATCCTTACTAGCTGGAAGTAAGGGAGATGGGGCATGAAGTTATTTCTAGGAGTTGGACACATACCAAGTTTAGCTCAGTTCTGGGCATCTTTGAAATACCTATACAAACTTGTTCCTACATAGTAACTTGCATCTTTGAATGAGAATCTGCTTGCTTACAGCAACGTGCTATATGTTCTGAATGCCCGAATTGGGAATCTGTGTCAAAAATTTGTTAGGAATCATGTGATCCTTACTAGCTGGAAGTAAGGGAGATGGGGCATGAAGTTATTTCTAGGAGTTGGACACATACCAAGTTTAGCTCAGTTCTGGGCATCTTTGAAATACCTATACAAACTTGTTCCTACATAGTAACTTGCAACTTTGAATGAGAATGTGCTTGCTTACAGCAACGTGCTATATGTTCTGAATGCCCGAATTGGGAATCTGTGTCAAAACTTTGTTAGGAATTATGTGATCCTTACTAGCTGGAAGTAAGGGAGATGGGGCATGAAGTTATTTCTAGGAGTTGGACACATACCAAGTTTAGCTCAGTTCTGGGCATCTTTGAAATACCTATACAAACTTGTTCCTACATAGTAACTTGCATCTTTGAATGAGAATCTGCTTGCTTACAGCAACGTGCTATATGTTCTGAATGCCCGAATTGGGAATCTGTGTCAAAACTTTGTTAGGAATTATGTGATCCTTACTAGCTGGAAGTAAGGGAGATGGGGCATGAAGTTATTTCTAGGAGTTGGACACATACCAAGTTTAGCTCAGTTCTGGGCATCTTGAAATACCTATACAAACTTGTTCCTACATAGTAACTTGCAACTTTGAATGAAAATGTGCTTGCTTACAGCAACGTGCTATATGTTCTGAATGCCCGAATTGGGAATCTGTGTCAAAACTTTGTTAGGAATTATGTGATCCTTACTAGCTGGAAGTAAGGGAGATGGGGCATGAAGTTATTTCTAGGAGTTGGACACATACCAAGTTTAGCTCAGTTCTGGGCATCTTTGAAATACCTATACAAACTTGTTCCTACATAGTAACTTGCATCTTTGAATGAGAATGTGCTTGCTTACAGCAACGTGCTATATGTTCTGAATGCCCGAATTGGGAATCTGTGTCAAAACTTTGTTAGGAATTATGTGATCCTTACTAGCTGGAAGTAAGGGAGATGGGGCATGAAGTTATTTCTAGGAGTTGGACACATACCAAGTTTAGCTCAGTTCTGGGCATCTTTGAAATACCTATACAAACTTGTTCCTACATAGTAACTTGCATCTTTGAATGAGAATGTGCTTGCTTACAGCAACGTGCTATATGTTCTGAATGCCCGAATTGGGAATCTGTGTCAAAAGTTTGTTAAGAATTATGTGATCCTTACTAGCTGGAAGTAAGGGAGATGGGGCATGAAGTTATTTCTAGGAGTTGGACACATACCAAGTTTAGCTCAGTTCTGGGCATCTTTGAAATACCTATACAAACTTGTTCCTACATAGTAACTTGCATCTTTGAATGAGAATCTGCTTGCTTACACCAACGTGCTATATGTTCTGAATGCCCGATTTGGGAATCTGTGTCAAAACTTTGTTAGGAATTATGTGATCCTTACTAGCTGGAAGTAAGGGAGATGGGGCATGAAGTTATTTCTAAGAGTTGGACACATACCAAGTTTAGCTCAGTTCTGGGCATCTTTGAAATACCTATACAAACTTGTTCCTACATAGTAACTTGCAACTTTGAATGAGAATGTGCTTGCTTACAGCAACGTGCTATATGTTCTGAATGCCCGAATTGGGAATCTGTGTCAAAACTTTGTTAGGAATTATGTGATCCTTACTAGCTGGAAGTAAGGGAGATGGGGCATGAAGTTATTTCTAGGAGTTGGACACATACCAAGTTTAGCTCAGTTCTGGGCATCTTTGAAATACCTATACAAACTTGTTCCTACATAGTAACTTGCAACTTTGAATGAGAATGTGCTTGCTTACAGCAACGTGCTATATGTTCTGAATGCCCGAATTGGGAATCTGTGTCAAAACTTTGTTAGAAATTATGTGATCCTTAGTAGCTGGAAGTAAGGGAGATGGGGCATGAAGTTATTTCTAGGAGTTGGACACATACCAAGTTTAGCTCATTTCTGGGCATCTTTGAAATACCTATACAAACTTGTTCCTACATAGTAACTTGCATCTTTGAATGAGAATCTGCTTGCTTACAGCAACGTGCTATATGTTCTGAATGCCCGAATTGGGAATCTGTGTCAAAACTTTGTTAGGAATTATGTGATCCTTACTAGCTGGAAGTAAGGGAGATGGGGCATGAAGTTATATCTAGGAGTTGGACACATACCAAGTTTAGCTCAGTTCTGGGCATCTTTGAAATACCTATACAAACTTGTTCCTACATAGTAACTTGCAACTTTGAATGAGAATGTGCTTGCTTACAGCAACGTGCTATATGTTCTGAATGCCCGAATTGGGAATCTGTGTCAAAACTTTGTTAGGAATTATGTGATCCTTACTAGCTGGAAGTAAGGGAGATGGGGCATGAAGTTATTTCTAGGAGTTGGACACATACCAAGTTTAGCTCAGTTCTGGGCATCTTTGAAATACCTATACAAACTTGTTCCTACATAGTAACTTGCAACTTTGAATGAGAATGTGCTTGCTTACAGCAACGTGCTATATGTTCTGAATGCCCGAATTGGAAATCTGTGTCAAAACTTTGTTAGGAATTATGTGATCCTTACTAGCTGGAAGTAAGGGAGTTGGGGCATGAAGTTATTTCTAGGAGTTGGACACATACCAAGTTTAGCTCAGTTCTGGGCATCTTTGAAATACCTATACAAACTTGTTCCTACATAGTAACTTGCAACTTTGAATGAGAATGTGCTTGCTTACAGCAACGTGCTATATGTTCTGAATGCCCGAATTGGGAATCTGTGTCAAAACTTTGTTAGGAATTATGTGATCCTTACTAGCTGGAAGTAAGGGAGATGGGGCATGAAGTTATTTCTAGGAGTTGGACACATACCAAGTTTCGCTCAGTTCTGGGCATCTTTGAAATACCTATACAAACTTGTTCCTACATAGTAACTTGCATCTTTGAATGAGAATCTGCTTGCTTACAGCAACGTGCTATATGTTCTGAATGCCCGAATTGGGAATCTGTGTCAAAACTTTGTTAGGAATTATGTGATCCTTACTAGCTGGAAGTAAGGGAGATGGGGCATGAAGTTATTTCTAGGAGTTGGACACATACCAAGTTTAGCTCAGTTCTGGGCATCTTTGAAATACCTATACAAACTTGTTCCTACATAGTAACTTGCAACTTTGAATGAAAATGTGCTTGCTTACAGCAACGTGCTATATGTTCTGAATGCCCGAATTGGGAATCTGTGTCAAAACTTTGTTAGGAATTATGTGATCCTTACTAGCTGGAAGTAAGGGAGATGGGGCATGAAGTTATTTCTAGGAGTTGGACACATACCAAGTTTAGCTCAGTTCTGGGCATCTTTGAAATACCTATACAAACTTGTTCCTACATAGTAACTTGCATCTTTGAATGAGAATCTGCTTGCTTACAGCAACGTGCTATATGTTCTGAATGCCCGAATTGGGAATCTGTGTCAAAACTTTGTTAGGAATTATGTGATCCTTACTAGCTGGAAGTAAGGGAGATGGGGCATGAAGTTATTTCTAGGAGTTTGACACATACCAAGTTTCGCTCAGTTCTGGGCATCTTTGAAATACCTATACAAACTTGTTCCTACATAGTAACTTGCATCTTTGAATGAGAATCTGCTTGCTTACAGCAACGTGCTATATGTTCTGAATGCCCGAATTGGGAATCTGTGTCAAAACTTTATTAGGAATTATGTGATCCTTACTACCTGGAAGTAAGGGAGATGGGACATGAAGTTATTTCTAGGAGTTGGACACATACCAAGTTTAGCTCAGTTCTGGGCATCTTTGAAATACCTATACAAACTTGTTCCTACATAGTAACTTGCAACTTTGAATGAAAATGTGCTTGCTTACAGCAACGTGCTATATGTTCTGAATGCCCGAATTGGGAATCTGTGTCAAAACTTTGTTAGGAATTATGTGATCCTTACTAGCTGGAAGTAAGGGAGATGGGGCATGAAGTTATTTCTAGGAGTTGGACACATACCAAGTTTAGCTCAGTTCTGGGCATCTTTGAAATACCTATACAAACTTGTTCCTACATAGTAACTTGCATCTTTGAATGAGAATCTGCTTGCTTACAGCAACGTGCTATATGTTCTGAATGCCCGAATTGGGAATCTGTGTCAAAACTTTGTTAGGAATTATGTGATCCTTACTAGCTGGAAGTAAGGGAGATGGGGCATGAAGTTATTTCTAGGAGTTGGACACATACCAAGTTTAGCTCAGTTCTGGGCATCCTTGAAATACCTATACAAACTTGTTCCTACATAGTAACTTGCAACTTTGAATGAAAATGTGCTTGCTTACAGCAACGTGCTATATGTTCTGAATGCCCGAATTGGGAATCTGTGTCAAAACTTTGTTAGGAATTATGTGATCCTTACTAGCTGGAAGTAAGGGAGATGGGGCATGAAGTTATTTCTAGGAGTTGGACACATACCAAGTTTAGCTCAGTTCTGGGCATCTTTGAAATACCTATACAAACTTGTTCCTACATAGTAACTTGCAACTTTGAATGAAAATGTGCTTGCTTACAGCAACGTGCTATATGTTCTGAATGCCCGAATTGGGAATCTGTGTCAAAACTTTGTTAGGAATTATGTGATCCTTACTAGCTGGAAGTAAGGGAGATGGGGCATGAAGTTATTTCTAGGAGTTGGACACATACCAAGTTTAGCTCAGTTCTGGGCATCTTTGAAATACCTATACAAACTTGTTCCTACATAGTAACTTGCATCTTTGAATGAGAATCTGCTTGCTTACAGCAACGTGCTATATGTTCTGAATGCCCGAATTGGGAATCTGTGTCAAAACTTTGTTAGGAATTATGTGATCCTTACTAGCTGGAAGTAAGGGAGATGGGGCATGAAGTTATTTCTAGGAGTTGGACACATACCAAGTTTAGCTCAGTTCTGGGCATCTTTGAAATACCTATACAAACTTGTTCCTACATAGTAACTTGCAACTTTGAATGAGAATGTGCTTGCTTACAGCAACGTGCTATATGTTCTGAATGCCCGAATTGGGAATCTGTGTCAAAACTTTGTTAGGAATTATGTGATCCTTACTAGCTGGAAGTAAGGGAGATGGGGCATGAAGTTATTTCTAGGAGTTGGACACATACCAAGTTTAGCTCAGTTCTGGGCATCTTTGAAATACCTATACAAACTTGTTCCTACATAGTAACTTGCATCTTTGAATGAGAATTTGCTTGCTTACAGCAACGTGCTATATGTTCTGAATGCCCGAATTGGGAATCTGTGTCAAAACTTTGTTAGGAATTATGTGATCCTTACTAGCTGGAAGTAAGGGAGATGGGTCATGAAGTTATTTCTAGGAGTTGGACACATACCAAGTTTAGCTCAGTTCTGGGCATCTTTGAAATACCTATACAAACTTGTTCCTACATAGTAACTTGCATCTTTGAATGAGAATCTGCTTGCTTACAGCAACGTGCTATATGTTCTGAATGCCCGAATTGGGAATCTGTGTCAAAACTTTGTTAGGAATTATGTGATCCTTACTAGCTGGAAGTAAGGGAGTTGGGGCATGAAGTTATTTCTAGGAGTTGGACACATACCAAGTTTAGCTCAGTTCTGGGCATCTTTGAAATACCTATACAAACTTGTTCCTACATAGTAACTTGCATCTTTGAATGAGAATGTGCTTGCTTGCAGCAACGTGCTATATGTTCTGAATGCCCGAATTGGGAATCTGTGTCAAAACTTTGTTAGGAATTATGTGATCCTTACTAGCTGGAAGTAAGGGAGATGGGGCATGAAGTCATTTCTAGGAGTTGGACACATACCAAGTTTAGCTCAGTTCTGGGCATCTTTGAAATACCTATACAAACTTGTTCCTACATAGTAACTTGCAACTTTGAATGAAAATGTGCTTGCTTACAGCAACGTGCTATATGTTCTGAATGCCCGAATTGGGAATCTGTGTCAAAACTTTGTTAGGAATTATGTGATCCTTACTACCTGGAAGTAATGGAGATGGGGCATGAAGTTATTTCTAGGAGTTGGACACATACCAAGTTTAGCTCAGTTCTGGGCATCTTTGAAATACCTATACAAACTTGTTCCTACCTAGTAACTTGTATCTTTGAATGAGAATGTGCTTGCTTACAGCAACGTGCTATATGTTTTGAATGCCCGAATTGGCAATCTGTGTCAAAACTTTGTTAGGAATTATGTGATCCTTACTAGCTGGAAGTAAGGGAGATGGGGCAGGTAGTTATTTCTAGGAGTTGGACACATACCAAGTTTAGCTCAGTTCTGGGCATCTTTGAAATACCTATACAAACTTGTTCCTACATAGTAACTTGCATCTTTGAATGAGAATCTGCTTGCTTACTGTAACGTGCTATATGTTCTGAATGCCCGAATTGGGAATCTGTGTCAAAACTTTGTTAGGAATTATGTGATCCTTACTAGCTGGAAGTAAGGGAGATGGGGCAGGAAGTTATTTCTAGGAGTTGGACATATACCAAGTTTAGCTCAGTTCTGGGCATCTTTGAAATACCTATACAAACTTGTTCCTACATAGTAACTTGCAACTTTGAATGAAAATGTGCTTGCTTACAGCAACGTGCTATATGTTCTGAATGCCCGAATTGGGAATCTGTGTCAAAACTTTGTTAGGAATTATGTGATCCTTACTAGCTGGAAGTAAGGGAGATGGGGCATGAAGTTATTTCTAGGAGTTGGACACATACCAAGTTTAGCTCAGTTCTGGGCATCTTTGAAATACCTATACAAACTTGTTCCTACATAATAACTGGCAACTTTGAATGAAAATGTGCTTGCTTACAGCAACGTGCTATATGATCTGAATGCCCGAATTGGGAATCTGTGTCAAAACTTTGTTAGGAATTATGTGATCCTTACTAGCTGGAAGTAAGGGAGATGGGGCATGAAGTTATTTCTAGGAGTTGGACACATACCAAGTTTAGCTCAGTTCTGGGCATCTTTGAGATACCTATACAAACTTGTTCCTACATAGTAACTTGCAACTTTGAATGAGAATGTGCCTGCTTACAGCAACGTGCTATATGTTCTGAATGCCCGAATTGGGAATCTGTGTCAAAACATTGTTAGGAATTATGTGATCCTTACTAGCTGGAAGTAAGGGAGATGGGGCATGAAGTTATTTCTAGGAGTTGGACACATACCAAGTTTAGCTCAGTTCTGGGCATCTTTGAAATACCTATACAAACTTGTTCCTACATTGTAACTTGCATCTTTGAATGAGAATCTGCTTGCTTACAGCAACGTGCTGTATGTTCTGAATGCCCGAATTGGGAATCTGTGTCAAAACTTTGTTAGGAATTATGTGATCCTTACTAGCTGGAAGTAAGGGAGATGGGGCATGAAGTTATTTCTAGGAGTTGGACACATACCAAGTTTAGCTCAGTTCTGGGCATCTTTGAAATACCTATACAAACTTGTTCCTACATAGTAACTTGCATCTTTGAATGAGAATCTGCTTGCTTACAGCAACGTGCTGTATGTTCTGAATGCCCGAATTGGGAATCTGTGTCGAAACTTTGTTAGGAATTATGTGATCCTTACTAGCTGGAAGTAAGGGAGATGGGGCATGAAGTTATTTCTAGGAGTTGGACACATACCAAGTTTAGCTCAGTTCTGGGCATCTTTGAAATACCTATACAAACTTGTTCCTACATAGTAACTTGCAACTTTGAATGAGAATGTGCTTGCTTGCAGCAACGTGCTATATGTTCTGAATGCCCGATTTGGGAATCTGTGTCAAAACTTTGTTAGGAATTATGTGATCCTTACTAGCTGGAAGTAAGGGAGATGGGGCATGAAGTTATTTCTAGGAGTTGGACACATACCAAGTTTAGGTCAGTTCTGGGCATCTTTGAAATACCTATACAAACTTGTTCCTACATAGTAACTTGCATCTTTGAATGAGAATCTGCTTGCTTACAGCAACGTGCTATATGTTCTGAATGCCCGAATTGGGAATCTGTGTCAAAACTTTGTTAGGAATTATGTGATCCTTACTAGCTGGAAGTAAGGGAGATGGGGCATGATGTTATTTCTAGGAGTTGGACACATACCAAGTTTAGCTCAGTTCTGGGCATCTTTGAAATACCTATACAAACTTGTTCCTACATAGTAACTTGCAACTTTGAATGAGAATCTGCTTGCTTACAGCAACGTGCTATATGTTCTGAGTGCCCGAATTGGGAATCTGTGTCAAAACTTTGTTAGGAATTATGTGATCCTTACTACCTGGAAGTAAGGGAGATGGGGCATGAAGTTATTTCTATGAGTTGGACACATACCGAGTTTAGCTCAGTTCTGGGCATCTTTGAAATACCTATACATACTTGTGCCTACATAGTAACTTGCAACTTTGAATGAGAATGTGCTTGCTTACAGCAACGTGCTATATGTTCTGAATGCCCGAATTGGGAATCTGTGTCAAAACTTTGTTAGGAATTATGTGATCCTTACTAGCTGGAAGTAAGGGAGATGGGGCATGAAGTTATTTCTTGGAGTTGGAGACATACCGAGTTTAGCTCAGTTCTGGGCATCTTTGAAATACCTATACAAATTTGTTCCTACATAGTAACTTGCATCTTTGAATGAGAATGTGCTTGCTTACAGCAACATGCTATATGTTCTGAATGCCCGAATTGGCAATCTGTGTCAAAACTTTGTTAGGAATTATGTGATCCTTACTAGCTGGAAGTAAGGGAGATGGGACATGAAGTTATTTCTTGGAGTTGGAGACATACCAAGTTTAGCTCAGTTCTGGGCATCTTTGAAATACCTATACAAACTTGTTCCTACATAGTAACTTGCAACTTTGAATGAGAATGTGCTTGCTTGCAGCAACGTGCTATATGTTCTGAATGCACGATTTGGGAATCTGTGTCAAAACTTTGTTAGGAATTATGTGATCCTTACTAGCTGGAAGTAAGGGAGATGGGGCATGAAGTTATTTCTAGGAGTTGGACACATACCAAGTTTAGCACAGTTCTGGGCATCTTTGAAATACCTATACAACTTGTTCCTACATAGTAACTTGCAACTTTGAATGAGAATGTGCTTGCTTACAGCAACGTGCGATATGTTCTGAATGCCCGAATAGGGAATCTGTGTCAAAACTTTGTTAGGAATTGTGTGATCCTTACTAGCTGGAAGTAAGGGAGATGGGGCATGAAGTTATTTCTAGGAGTTGGAGACATACCAAGTTTAGCTCAGTTCTGGGCATCTTTGAAATACCTATACAAACTTGTTCCTACATAGTAACTTGCATCTTTGAATGAGAATGTGCTTGCTTACAGCAACGTGCTATATGTTCTGAATGCCCGAATTGGGAATCCGTGTCAAAATTTGTTAGGAATTATGTGATCCTTACTAGCTTGAAGTAAGGGAGATGGGGCATGAAGTTATTTCTAGGAGTTGGACACATACCAAGTTTAGCTCAGTTCTGGGCATCTTTGAAATACCTATACAAACTTGTTCCTACATAGTAACTTGCATCTTTGAATGAGAATCTGCTTGCTTACAGCAACGTGCTATATGTTCTGAATGCCCGAATTGGCAATCTGTGTCAAAACTTTGTTAGGAATTATGTGATCCTTACTAGCTGGAAGTAAGGGAGATGGGGCATGAAGTTATTTCTAGGAGTTGGACACATACCAAGTTTAGCTCAGTTCTGGGCATCTTTGAAATACCTATACAAACTTGTTCCTACATAGTAACTTGCATCTTTGAATGAGAATCTGCTTGCTTACAGTAACGTGCTATATGTTCTGAATGCCCGAATTGGGAATCTGTGTCAAAACTTTGTTAGGAATTATGTGATCCTTACTAGCTGGAAGTAAGGGAGATGGGGCATGAAGTTATTTCTAGGAGTTGGACACATACCAAGTTTAGCTCAGTTCTGGGCATCTTTGAAATACCTATACAAACTTGTTCCTACATAGTAACTTGCAACTTTGAATGAAAATGTGCTTGCTTACAGCAACGTGCTATATGGTCTGAATGCCCGAATTGGGAATCTGTGTCAAAACTTTGTTAGGAATTATGTGATCCTTACTAGATTGAAGTAAGGGAGATGGGGCATGAAGTTATTCCTAGGAGTTGGACACATACCAAGTTTAGCTCAGTTCTGGGCATCTTTGAAATACCTATACAAACTTGTTCCTACATAGTAACTTGCAACTTTGAATGAAAATGTGCTTGCTTACAGCAACGTGCTATATGTTCTGAATGCCCGAATTGGGAATCTGTGTCAAAACTTTGTTAGGAATTATGTGATCCTTACTAGCTGGAAGTAAGGGAGATGGGGCATGAAGTTATTTCTAGGAGTTGGACACATACCAAGTTTAGCTCAGTTCTGGGCATCTTTGAAATACCTATACAAACTTGTTCCTACATAGTAACTTGCAACTTTGAATGAGAATGTGCCTGCTTACAGCAACGTGCTATATGTTCTGAATGCCCGAATTAGGAATCTGTGTCAAAACTTTGTTAGGAATTATGTGATCCTTACTAGCTGGAAGTAAGGGAGATGGGGCATGAAGTTATTTCTAGGAGTTGGACACATACCAAGTTTAGCACAGTTCTGGGCATCTTTGAAATACCTATACAACTTGTTCCTACATAGTAACTTGCAACTTTGAATGAGAATGTGCTTGCTTACAGCAACGTGCGATATGTTCTGAATGCCCGAATAGGGAATCTGTGTCAAAACTTTGTTAGGAATTATGTGATCCTTACTAGCTGGAAGTAAGGGAGATGGGGCATGAAGTTATTTCTAGGAGTTGGAGACATACCAAGTTTAGCTCAGTTCTGGGCATCTTTGAAATACCTATACAAACTTGTTCCTACATAGTAACTTGCATCTTTGAATGAGAATGTGCTTGCTTACAGCAACGTGCTATATGTTCTGAATGCCCGAATTGGGAATCCGTGTCAAAATTTGTTAGGAATTATGTGATCCTTACTAGCTGGAAGTAAGGGAGATGGGGCATGAAGTTATTTCTAGGAGTTGGACACATACCAAGTTTAGCTCAGTTCTGGGCATCTTTGAAATACCTATACAAACTTGTTCCTACATAGTAACATGCATCTTTGAATGATAATGTGCTTGCTTACAGCAACGTGCTATATGTTCTGAATGCCCGAATTGGCAATCTGTGTCAAAACTTTGTTAGGAATTATGTGATGCTTACTAGCTGGAAGTAAGGGAGATGGGGCATGAAGTTATTTCTAGGAGTTGGACACATACCAAGTTTAGCTCAGTTCTGGGCATCTTTGAAATACCTATACAAACTTGTTCCTACATAGTAACTTGCATCTTTGAATGAGAATCTGCTTGCTTACAGCAACGTGCTATATGTTCTGAATGCCCGAATTGGGAATCTGTGTCAAAACTTTGTTAGGAATTATGTGATCCTTACTAGCTGGAAGTAAGGGAGATGGGGCAGGAAGTTATTTCTAGGAGTTGGACACATACCAAGTTTAGCTCAGTTCTGGGCATCATTCAAATACCTATACACTCTTGTTCCTACATAGTAACTTGCAACTTTGAATGAAAATGTGCTTGCTTACAGCAACGTGCTATATGTTCTGAATGCCCGAATTGGGAATCTGTGTCAAAACTTTGTTAGGAATTATGTGATCCTTACTAGCTGGAAGTAAGGGAGATGGGGCATGAAGTTATTTCTAGGAGTTGGACACATACCATGTTTAGCTCAGTTCTGGGCATCTTTGAAATACCTATACAAACTTGTTCCTACATAGTAACTTGCAACTTTGAATGAAAATGTGCTTGCTTACAGCAACGTGCTATATGTTCTGAATGCCCGAATTGGGAATCTGTGTCAAAACTTTGTTAGGAATTATGTGATCCTTACTAGCTGGAAGTAAGGGAGATGGGGCATGAAGTTATTCCTAGGAGTTGGACACATACCGAGTTTAGCTCAGTTCTGGGCATCTTTGAAATACCTATACAAACTTGTTCCTACATAGTAACTTGCAACTTTGAATGAGAATGTGCTTGCTTACAGCAACGTGCTATAAGTTCTGAATGCCCGAATTGGGAATCTGTGTCAAAACTTTGTTAGGAATTATGTGATCCTTACTAGCTGGAAGTAAGGGAGATGGGGCATGAAGTTATTTCTTGGAGTTGGAGACATACCGAGTTTAGCTCAGTTCTGGGCATCTTTGAAATACCTATACAAACTTGTTCCTACATAGTAACTTGCAACTTTGAATGAGAATGTGCTTGCTTACAGCAACGTGCTATATGTTCTGAATGCCCGAATTGGGAATCTGTGTCAAAACTTTGTTAGGAATTATGTGATCCTTACTAGCTGGAAGTAAGGGAGATGGGGCATGAAGTTATTTCTTGGAGTTGGAGACATACCGAGTTTAGCTCAGTTCTGGGCATCTTTGAAATACCTATACAAACTTGTTCCTACATAGTAACTTGCAACTTTGAATGAGAATGTGCTTGCTTACAGCAACGTGCTATATGTTCTGAATGCCCGAATTGGCAATCTGTGTCAAAACTTTGTTAGGAATTATGTGATCCTTACTAGCTGGAAGTAAGGGAGATGGGGCATGAAGTTATTTCTAGGAGTTGGACACATACCAAGTTTAGCTCAGTTCTGGGCATCTTTGAAATACCTATACAAACTTGTTCCTACATAGTAACTTGCAACTTTATATGAGAATGTGCTTCCTTACAGCAACGTGCTATATGTTCTGAATGCCCGAATTGGGAATCTGTGTCAAAACTTTGGTAGGAATTATGTGATCCTTACTAGCTGGAAGCAAGGGAGATGGGGCATGAAGTTATTTCTAGGAGTTGGAGACATACAACGTTTAGCTCAGTTCTGGGCATCTTTTAAAGACGTATACAAACTTGTTCCTACATAGTAACTTGCAACTTTGAATGAGAATGTGCTTGCTTACAGCAACGTGCTATATGTTCTGAATGCCCGAATTGGGAATCTGTGTCAAATCTTTGTTAGGAATTATGTGATCCTTACTAGCTGGAAGTAGGGGAGATGGGGCATGAAGTTATTTCTAGGAGTTAGACACATACCAAGTTTAGCTCAGTTCTGGGCATCTTTGAAATACCTATACAAACTTGTTCCTACATAGTAACTTGCATTTTTGAATGAGAATGTGCTTGCTTACAGCAACGTGCTATATGTTCTGAATGCCCGAATTGGGAATCTGTGTCAAAATTTTGTTAGGAATTATGTGATCCTTACTATCTGGAAGTAAGGGAGATGGGGCATGAAGTTATTTCTAGGAGTTGGACACATACCAAGTTTAGCTCAGTTCTGGGCATCTTTGAAATACCTATACAAACTTGTTCCTACATAGTAACTTGCAACTTTGAATGAAAAAGTGCTTGCTTACAGCAACGTGCTATATGTTCTTAATGCCCGAATTGGGAATCTGTGTCAAAACTTTGTTAGGAATTATGTGATCCTTACTAGATGGAAGTAAGGGAGTTGGGGCATGAAGGTATTTCTAGGAGTTGGACACATACCAAGTTTAGCACAGTTCTGGGCATCTTTGAAATACCTAAACAACTTGTTCCTACATAGTAACTTGCATCTTTGAATGAGAATGTGCTTGCTTACAGCAACGTGCTATATGTTCTGAATGCCCGAATTGGGAATCTGTGTCAAAACTTTGTTAGGAATTATGTGATCCTTACTAGCTGGAAGTAAGGGAGATGGGGCATGAAGTTATTTCTTGGAGTTGGAGACATACCAAGTTTAGCTCAGTTCTGGGCATCTTTGAAATACCTATACAAACTTGTTCCTACATAGTAACTTGCAACTTTGAATGAGAATGTGCTTGCTTGCAGCAACGTGCTATATGTTCTGAATGCACGATTTGGGAATCTGTGTCAAAACTTTGTTAGGAATTATGTGATCCTTAGTAGCTGGAAGTAAGGGAGATGGAGCATGAAGTTATTTCTAGGAGTTGGACACATACCAAGTTTAGCTCAGTTCTGGGCATCTTTGAAATACCTATACAAACTTGTTCCTACATAGTAACTTGCATCTTTGAATGAGAAAGTGCTTGCTTACAGCAACGTGCTATATGTTCTGAATGCCCGAATTGGCAATCTGTGTCAAAACTTTGTTAGGAATTATGTGATCCTTACTAGCTGGAAGTAAGGGAGATGGGGCATGAAGTTATTTCTAGGAGTTGGACACATACCAAGTTTAGCTCAGTTCTGGGCATCTTTGAAATACCTATACAAACTTGTTCCTACATAGTAACTTGCATCTTTGAATGAGAATGTGCTTGCTTACAGCAACGTGCTATATGTTCTGAATGCCCGAATTGGCAATCTGTGTCAAAACTTTGTTAGGAATTATGTGATCCTTACTAGCTGGAAGTAAGGGAGATGGGGCATGAAGTTATTTCTAGGAGTTGGACACATACCAAGTTTAGCACAGTTCTGGGCATCTTTGAAATACCTATACAAACTTGTTCCTACATAGTAACTTGCAACTTTGAATGAAAATGTGCTTGCTTACAGCAACGTGCTATATGTTCTGAATGCCCGAATTGGGAATCTGTGTCAAAACTTTGTTAGGAATTATGTGATCCTTACTAGCTGGAAGTAAGGGAGATGGGGCATGAAGTTATTTCTAGGAGTTGGACACATACCAAGTTTAGCACAGTTCTGGGCATCTTTGAAATACCTATACAACTTGTTCCTACATAGTAACTTGCAACTTTGAATGAGAATGTGCTTGCTTACAGCAACGTGCCATATGTTCTGAATGCCCGAATAGGGAATCTGTGTCAAAACTTTGTTAGGAATTATGTGATCCTTACTAGCTGGAAGTAAGTGAGATGGGGCATGAAGTTATTTCTAGGAGTTGGAGACATACCAAGTTTAGCTCAGTTCTGGGCATCTTTGAAATACCTATACAAACTTGTTCCTACATAGTAACTTGCATCTTTGAATGAGAATGTGCTTGCTTACAGCAACGTGCTATATGTTCTGAATGCCCGAATTGGGAATCCGTGTCAAAATTTGTTAGGAATTATGTAATCCTTACCAGCTTGAAGTAAGGGAGATGGGCCATGAAGTTATTTCTAGGAGTTGGACACATACCAAGTTTAGCTCAGTTCTGGGCATCTTTGAAATACCTATACAAACTTGTTCCTACATATTAACTTGCAACTTTGAATGAGAATGTGCTTGCTTACAGCAACGTGCTATATGCTCTGAATGCCCGAAAAGGGAATCTGCGTCAAAACTTTGTTAGGAATTATGTGATCCTTAGTAGCTTGAAGTAAGTGAGATGGGGCATGAAGTTATTTCAAGGAGTTGGAGACATACAACGTTTAGCTCAGTTCTGGGCATCTTTGAAATACCTATACAAACTTGTTCCTACATAGTAACTTGCAACTTTGAATGAGAATGTGCTTGCTTACAGCAACGTGCTATATGTTCTGAATGCCCGAATTGGGAATCTGTGTCAAAACTTTGTTAGAAATTATGTGATCCTTACTAGATGGAAGTAAGGGAGTTGGGGCATGAAGGTATTTCTAGGAGTTGGACACATACCAAGTTTAGCACAGTTCTGGGCATCTTTGAAATACCTATACAAACTTGTTCCTACATAGTAACTTGCAACTTTGAATGAGAATGTGCTTGCTTACAGCAACGTGCTACATGTTCTGAATGCCCGATTTGGGAATCTGTGTCAAAACTTTGTTAGGAATTATGTGATCCTTACTAGCTGGAAGTAAGTGAGATGGGGCATGAAGTTATTTCTAGGAGTTGGAGACATACAACGTTTAGCTCAGTTCTGGGCATCTTTGAAATACCTATACAAACTTGTTCCTACATAGTAACTTGCAACTTTGAATGCGAATGTGCTTGCTTGCAGCAACGTGCTATATGTTCTGAATGCCCGAATTGGGAATCTGTGTCAAAACTTTGTTAGGAATTATGTGATCCTTACTAGCTGGAAGTAAGGCAGATGGGGCATGAAATTATTTCTTGGAGTTGGACACATACCAAGTTTAGCTCAGTTCTGGGCATCTTTGAAATACCTATACAAACTTGTTCCTACATAGTAACTTGCAACTTTGAATGAGAATGTGCTTGCTTGCAGCAACGTGCTATATGTTCTGAATGCCCGATTTGGGAATCTGTGTCAAAACTTTGTTAGGAATTATGTGATCCTTACTAGCTGGAAGTAAGGGAGATGGAGCATGAAGTTATTTCTAGGAGTTGGACACATACCAAGTTTAGCTCAGTTCTGGGCATCTTTGAAATACCTATACAAACTTGTTCCTACATAGTAACATGCATCTTTGAATGAGAATGTGCTTGCTTACAGCAACGTGCTATATGTTCTGAATGCCCGAATTGGCAGTCTGTGTCAAAACTTTGTTAGGAATTATGTGATCCTTACTAGCTGGAAGTAAGGGAGATGGGGCATGAAGTTATTTCTAGGAGTTGGACACATACCAAGTTTAGCTCAGTTCTGGGCATCTTTGAAATACCTATACAAACTTGTTCCTACATAGTAACTTGCATCTTTGAATGAGAATCTGCTTGCTTACAGCAACGTGCTATATGTTCTGAATGCCCGAATTGGGAATCTGTGTCAAAACTTTGTTAGGAATTATGTGATCCTTACTAGCTGGAAGTAAGGGAGATGGGGCATGAAGTTATTTCTAGGAGTTGGACACATACCAAGTTTAGCTCAGTTCTGGGCATCATTCAAATACCTATACACTCTTGTTCCTACATAGTAACTTGCAACTTTGAATGAAAATGTGCTTGCTTACAGCAACGTGCTATATGTTCTGAATGCCCGAATTGGGAATCTGTGTCAAAACTTTGTTAGGAATTATGTGATCCTTACTAGCTGGAAGTAAGGGAGATGGGGCATGAAGTTATTTCTAGGAGTTGGACACATACCAAGTTTAGCTCAGTTCTGGGCATCTTTGAAATACCTATACAAACTTGTTCCTACATAGTAACTTGCAACTTTGAATGAAAATGTGCTTGCTTACAGCAACGTGCTATATGTTCTGAATGCCCGAATTGGGAATCTGTGTCAAAACTTTGTTAGGAATTATGTGATCCTTACTAGCTGGAAGTAAGGGAGATGGGGCATGAAGTTATTTCTTGGAGTTGGAGACATACCGAGTTTAGCTCAGTTCTGTGCATCTTTGAAATACCTATACAAACTTGTTCCTACATAGTAACTTGCAACTTTGAATGAGAATGTGCTTGCTGACAGCAACGTGCTATATGTTCTGAATGCCCGAATTGGGAATCTGTGTCAAAACTTTGTTAGGAATTATGTGATCCTTACTAGCTGGAAGTAAGGGAGATGGGGCATGAAGATATTTCTTGGAGTTGGAGACATACCGAGTTTAGCTCAGTTCTGGGCATCTTTGAAATACCTATACAAACTTGTTCCTACATAGTAACTTGCAACTTTGAATGAGAATGTGCTTGCTGACAGCAACGTGCTATATGTTGTGAATGCCCGAATTGGCAATCTGTGTCAAAACTTTGTTAGGAATTATGTGATCCTTACTAGCTGGAAGTAAGGGAGATGGAGCATGAAGTTATTTCTAGGAGTTGGACACATACCAAGTTTAGCTCAGTTCTGGGCATCTTTGAAATACCTATATAAACTTGTTCCTACCTAGTAACTTGCATCTTTGAATGAGAATGTGCTTGCTTACAGCAACGTGCTATATGTTCTGAATGCCCGAATTGGCAATCTGTGTCAAAACTTTGTTAGGAATTATGTGATCCTTACTAGCTGGAAGTAAGGGAGATGGGGCATGAAGTTATTTCTAGGAGTTGGACACATAACAAGTTTAGCTCAGTTCTGGGCATCTTTGAAATACCTATACAAACTTGTTCCTACATAGTAACTTGCATCTTTGAATGAGAATCTGCTTGCTTACAGGAACGTGCTATATGTTCTGAATGCCCGAATTGGGAATCTGTGTCAAAACTTTGTTAGGAATTATGTGATCCTTACTAGCTGGAAGTAAGGGAGATGGGGCATGAAGTTATTTCTAGGAGTTGGACACATACCAAGTTTAGCTCAGTTCTGGGCATCTTTGAAATACCTATACAAACTTGTTCCTACATAGTAACTTGCAACTTTGAATGAGAATGTGCTTGCTTAGAGCAACGTGCTATATGTTCTGAATGCCCGAATTGGGAATCTGTGTCAAAACTTTGTTAGGAATTATGTGATCCTTACTAGCTGGAAGTAAGGGAGATGGGGCATGAAGTTATTTCTAGGAGTTGGACACATACCAAGTTTAGCTCAGTTCTGGGCATCTTTGAAATACCTATACAAACTTGTTCCTACATAGTAACTTGCAACTTTGAATGAAAATGTGCCTGCTTACCGCAACGTGCTATATGTTCTGAATGCCCGAATTGGGAATCTGTGTCAAAACTTTGTTAGGAATTATGTGATGCTTACTAGCTGGAAGTAAGGGAGATGGGGCATGAAGATATTTCTTGGAGTTTGAGACACACCGAGTTTAGCTCAGTTCTGGGCATCTTTGAAATACCTATACTAATTTGTTCCTACATAGTCACTTGCATCTTTGAATGAGAATGTGCTTGCTGACAGCAACGTGCTATATGTTCTGAATGCCCGAATTGGCAATCTGTGTCAAAACTTTGTTAGGAATTATGTGATCCTTACTAGCTGGAAGTAAGGGAGATGGAGCATGAAGTTATTTCTAGGAGTTGGACACATACCAAGTTTAGCTCAGTTCTGGGCATCTTTGAAATACCTATATAAACTTGTTCCTACCTAGTAACTTGCATCTTTGAATGAGAATGTGCTTGCTTACAGCAACGTGCTATATGTTCTGAATGCCCGAATTGGCAATCTGTGTCAAAACTTTGTTAGGAATTATGTGATCCTTACTAGCTGGAAGTAAGGGAGATGGGGCATGAAGTTATTTCTAGGAGTTGGACACATAACAAGTTTAGCTCAGTTCTGGGCATCTTTGAAATACCTATACAAACTTGTTCCTACATAGTAACTTGCATCTTTGAATGAGAATCTGCTTGCTTACAGGAACGTGCTATATGTTCTGAATGCCCGAATTGGGAATCTGTGTCAAAACTTTGTTAGGAATTATGTGATCCTTACTAGCTGGAAGTAAGGGAGATGGGGCATGAAGTTATTTCTAGGAGTTGGACACATACCAAGTTTAGCTCAGTTCTGGGCATCTTTGAAATACCTATACAAACTTGTTCCTACATAGTAACTTGCATCTTTGAATGAGAATGTGCTTGCTTAGAGCAACGTGCTATATGTTCTGAATGCCCGAATTGGGAATCTGTGTCAAAACTTTGTTAGGAATTATGTGATCCTTACTAGCTGGAAGTAAGGGAGATGGGGCATGAAGTTATTTCTAGGAGTTGGACACATACCAAGTTTAGCTCAGTTCTGGGCATCTTTGAAATACCTATACAAACTTGTTCCTACATAGTAACTTGCAACTTTGAATGAGAATGTGCTTGCTTAGAGCAACGTGCTATATGTTCTGAATGCCCGAATTGGGAATCTGTGTCAAAACTTTGTTAGGAATTATGTGATCCTTACTAGATGGAAGTAAGTGAGATGGGGCATGAAGTTATTTCTAGGAGTTGGAGACATACAACGTTTAGCTCAGTTCTGGGCTTCTTTGAAATACCTATACAAACTTGTTCCTACATAGTAACTTGCAACTTTGAATGAGAATGTGCTTGCTTACAGCAACGTGCTATATGTTCTGAATGCCCGAATTGGGAATCTGTGTCAAAACTTTGTTAGAAATTATGTGATCCTTACTAGATGGAAGTAAGGGAGTTGGGGCATGAAGGTATTTCTAGGAGTTGGACACATACCAAGTTTAGCACAGTTCTGGGCATCTTTGAAATACCTATACAAACTTGTTCCTACATAGTAACTTGCAACTTTGAATGAGAATGTGCTTGCTTACAGCAACGTGCTATATGTTCTGAATGCCCGATTTGGGAATCTGTGTCAAAACTTTGTTAGGAATTATGTGATCCTTACTAGCTGGAAGTAAGTGAGATGGGGCATGAAGTTATTTCTAGGAGTTGGAGACATACAACGTTTAGCTCAGTTCTGGGCATCTTTGAAATACCTATACAAACTTGTTCCTACATAGTAACTTGCAACTTTGAATGAGAATGTGCTTGCTTGCAGCAACGTGCTATATGTTCTGAATGCCCGAATAGGGAATCTGTGTCAAAACTTTGTTAGGAATTATGTGATCCTTACTAGCTGGAAGTAAGGCAGATGGGGCATGAAATTATTTCTTGGAGTTGGACACATACCAAGTTTAGCTCAGTTCTGGGCATCTTTGAAATACCTATACAAACTTGTTCCTACATAGTAACTTGCAACTTTGAATGAGAATGTGCTTGCTTGCAGCAACGTGCTATATGTTCTGAATGCCCGATTTGGGAATCTGTGTCAAAACTTTGTTAGGAATTATGTGATCCTTACTAGCTGGAAGTAAGGGAGATGGAGCATGAAGTTATTTCTAGGAGTTGGACACATACCAAGTTTAGCTCAGTTCTGGGCATCTTTGAAATACCTATACAAACTTGTTCCTACATAGTAACATGCATCTTTGAATGAGAATGTGCTTGCTTACAGCAACGTGCTATATGTTCTGAATGCCCGAATTGGCAGTCTGTGTCAAAACTTTGTTAGGAATTATGTGATCCTTACTAGCTGGAAGTAAGGGAGATGGGGCATGAAGTTATTTCTAGGAGTTGGACACATACCAAGTTTAGCTCAGTTCTGGGCATCTTTGAAATACCTATACAAACTTGTTCCTACATAGTAACTTGCATCTTTGAATGAGAATCTGCTTGCTTACAGCAACGTGCTATATGTTCTGAATGCCCGAATTGGGAATCTGTGTCAAAACTTTGTTAGGAATTATGTGATCCTTACTAGCTGGAAGTAAGGGAGATGGGGCATGAAGTTATTTCTAGGAGTTGGACACATACCAAGTTTAGCTCAGTTCTGGGCATCATTCAAATACCTATACACTCTTGTTCCTACATAGTAACTTGCAACTTTGAATGAAAATGTGCTTGCTTACAGCAACGTGCTATATGTTCTGAATGCCCGAATTGGGAATCTGTGTCAAAACTTTGTTAGGAATTATGTGATCCTTACTAGCTGGAAGTAAGGGAGATGGGGCATGAAGTTATTTCTAGGAGTTGGACACATACCAAGTTTAGCTCAGTTCTGGGCATCTTTGAAATACCTATACAAACTTGTTCCTACATAGTAACTTGCAACTTTGAATGAAAATGTGCTTGCTTACAGCAACGTGCTATATGTTCTGAATGCCCGAATTGGGAATCTGTTTCAAAACTTTGTTAGGAATTATGTGATCCTTACTAGCTGGAAGTAAGGGAGATGGGGCATGAAGTTATTTCTTGGAGTTGGAGACATACCGAGTTTAGCTCAGTTCTGGGCATCTTTGAAATACCTATACAAACTTGTTCCTACATAGTAACTTGCAACTTTGAATGAGAATCTGCTTGCTTACAGCAACGTGCTATATGTTCTGAATGCCCGAATTGGGAATCTGTGTCAAAACTTTGTTAGGAATTATGTGATCCTTACTAGCTGGAAGTAAGGGAGATGGGGCATGAAGTTATTTCTTGGAGTTGGAGACATACCGAGTTTAGCTCAGTTCTGGGCATCTTTGAAATACCTATACAAACTTGTTCCTACATAGTAACTTGCAACTTTGAATGAGAATGTGCTTGCTGACAGCAACGTGCTATATGTTGTGAATGCCCGAATTGGCAATCTGTGTCAAAACTTTGTTAGGAATTATGTGATCCTTACTAGCTGGAAGTAAGGGAGATGGAGCATGAAGTTATTTCTAGGAGTTGGACACATACCAAGTTTAGCTCAGTTCTGGGCATCTTTGAAATACCTATATAAACTTGTTCCTACCTAGTAACTTGCATCTTTGAATGAGAATGTGCTTGCTTACAGCAACGTGCTATATGTTCTGAATGCCCGAATTGGCAATCTGTGTCAAAACTTTGTTAGGAATTATGTGATCCTTACTAGCTGGAAGTAAGGGAGATGGGGCATGAAGTTATTTCTAGGAGTTGGACACATAACAAGTTTAGCTCAGTTCTGGGCATCTTTGAAATACCTATACAAACTTGTTCCTACATAGTAACTTGCATCTTTGAATGAGAATCTGCTTGCTTACAGGAACGTGCTATATGTTCTGAATGCCCGAATTGGGAATCTGTGTCAAAACTTTGTTAGGAATTATGTGATCCTTACTAGCTGGAAGTAAGGGAGATGGGGCATGAAGTTATTTCTAGGAGTTGGACACATACCAAGTTTAGCTCAGTTCTGGGCATCTTTGAAATACCTATACAAACTTGTTCCTACATAGTAACTTGCAACTTTGAATGAGAATGTGCTTGCTTAGAGCAACGTGCTATATGTTCTGAATGCCCGAATTGGGAATCTGTGTCAAAACTTTGTTAGGAATTATGTGATCCTTACTAGCTGGAAGTAAGGGAGATGGGGCATGAAGTTATTTCTAGGAGTTGGACACATACCAAGTTTAGCTCAGTTCTGGGCATCTTTGAAATACCTATACAAACTTGTTCCTACATAGTAACTTGCAACTTTGAATGAAAATGTGCCTGCTTACCGCTACGTGCTATATGTTCTGAATGCCCGAATTGGGAATCTGTGTCAAAACTTTGTTAGGAATTATGTGATGCTTACTAGCTGGAAGTAAGGGAGATGGGGCATGAAGATATTTCTTGGAGTTTGAGACACACCGAGTTTAGCTCAGTTCTGGGCATCTTTGAAATACCTATACTAATTTGTTCCTACATAGTCACTTGCATCTTTGAATGAGAATGTGCTTGCTGACAGCAACGTGCTATATGTTCTGAATGCCCGAATTGGCAATCTGTGTCAAAACTTTGTTAGGAATTATGTGATCCTTACTAGCTGGAAGTAAGGGAGATGGAGCATGAAGTTATTTCTAGGAGTTGGACACATACCAAGTTTAGCTCAGTTCTGGGCATCTTTGAAATACCTATATAAACTTGTTCCTACCTAGTAACTTGCATCTTTGAATGAGAATGTGCTTGCTTACAGCAACGTGCTATATGTTCTGAATGCCCGAATTGGCAATCTGTGTCAAAACTTTGTTAGGAATTATGTGATCCTTACTAGCTGGAAGTAAGGGAGATGGGGCATGAAGTTATTTCTAGGAGTTGGACACATAACAAGTTTAGCTCAGTTCTGGGCATCTTTGAAATACCTATACAAACTTGTTCCTACATAGTAACTTGCATCTTTGAATGAGAATCTGCTTGCTTACAGGAACGTGCTATATGTTCTGAATGCCCGAATTGGGAATCTGTGTCAAAACTTTGTTAGGAATTATGTGATCCTTACTAGCTGGAAGTAAGGGAGATGGGGCATGAAGTTATTTCTAGGAGTTGGACACATACCAAGTTTAGCTCAGTTCTGGGCATCTTTGAAATACCTATACAAACTTGTTCCTACATAGTAACTTGCAACTTTGAATGAGAATGTGCTTGCTTAGAGCAACGTGCTATATGTTCTGAATGCCCGAATTGGGAATCTGTGTCAAAACTTTGTTAGGAATTATGTGATCCTTACTAGCTGGAAGTAAGGGAGATGGGGCATGAAGTTATTTCTAGGAGTTGGACACATACCAAGTTTAGCTCAGTTCTGGGCATCTTTGAAATACCTATACAAACTTGTTCCTACATAGTAACTTGCAACTTTGAATGAGAATGTGCCTGCTTACCGCAACGTGCTATATGTTCTGAATGCCCGAATTGGGAATCTGTGTCAAAACTTTGTTAGGAATTATGTGATCCTTACTAGCTGGAAGTAAGGGAGATGGGGCATGAAGATATTTCTTGGAGTTTGAGACACACCGAGTTTAGCTCAGTTCTGGGCATCTTTGAAATACCTATACTAATTTGTTCCTACATAGTCACTTGCATCTTTGAATGAGAATGTGCTTGCTTACAGCAACGTGCTATATGTTCTGAATGCCCGAATTGGCAATCTGTGTCAAAACTTTGTTAGGAATTATGTGATCCTTACCAGCTGGAAGTAAGGGAGATGGGGCATGAAGTTATTTCTAGGAGTTGGACACATACCAAGTTTAGCTCAGTTCTGGGCATCTTTGAAATACCTATACAAACTTGTTCCTACATAGTAACTTGCAACTTTGAATGAAAATGTGCTTGCTTACACCAACGTGCTATATGTTCTGAATGCCCGAATTGGGAATCTGTGTCAAAACTTTGTTAGGAATTATGTGATCCTTACTAGCTGGAAGTAAGGGAGATGGGGCATGAAGTTATTTCTAGGAGTTGGACACATACCAAGTTTAGCTCAGTTCTGGGCATCTTTGAAATACCTATACAAACTTGTTCCTACATAGTAACTTGCAACTTTGAATGAAAATGTGCCTGCTTACAGCAACGTGCTATATGTTCTGAATGCCCGAATTGGGAATCTGTGTCAAAACTTTGTTAGGAATTATGTGATCCTTACTAGCTGGAAGTAAGGGAGATGGGGCATGAAGTTATTTCTAGGAGTTGGACACATACCAAGTTTAGCTCAGTTCTGGGCATCTTTGAAATACCTATACAAACTTGTTCCTACATAGTAACTTGCAACTTTGAATGAGAATGTGCTTCCTTACAGCAACGTGCTATATGTTCTGAATGCCCGAATTGGGAATCTGTGTCAAAACTTTGTTAGGAGTTATGTGATCCTTACTAGCAGGATGTAAGGGAGATGGGGCATGAAGTTATTTCTAGGAGTTGGACACATACCAAGTTTAGCTCAGTTCTGGGCCTCTTTGAAATACCTATAGAAACTTGTTTCTACATAGTAACTTGCATCATTAATGAGAATCTGCTTGCTTACAGCAACGTGCTATATGTTCTGAATGCCCGAATTGGGAATCTGTGTCAAAACTTTGTTAGGAATTATGTGATCCTTACTAGCTGGAAGTAAGGGAGATGGGGCATGAAGTTATTTCTAGGAGTTGGACACATACCAAGTTTAGCTCAGTTCTGGGCATCTTTGAAATACCTATACAAACTTGTTCCTACATAGTAACTTGCAACTTTGAATGAAAATGTGCTTGCTTACAGCAACGTGCTATATGTTCTGAATGCCCGAATTGGGAATCTGTGTCAAATCTTTGTTAGGAATCATGTGATCCTTACTAGCTGGAAGTAAGGGAGATTGGGCATGAAGTTATTTCTAGGAGTTGGACACATACCAAGTTTAGCTCAGTTCTGGGCATCTTTGAAATACCTATACAAACTTGTTCCTACATAGTAACTTGCAACTTTGAATGAGAATGTGCATGCTTGCAGCAACGTGCTATATGTTCTGAATGCCCGAATTGGGAATCTGTGTCAAAACTTTGTTAGGAATTATGTGATCCTTACTAGCTGGAAGTAAGGGAGATGGAGCATGAAGTTATTTCTAGGAGTTGGACACATACCAAGTTTAGCTCAGTTCTGGGCATCTTTGAAATACCTATAAAAACTTGTTCCTACATAGTAACTTGCATCTTTGAATGAGAATGTGCTTGCTTACAGCAACGTGCTATATGTTCTGAATGCCCGAATTGACAATCTGTGTCAAAACTTTGTTAGGAATTATGTGATCCTTACTAGCTGGAAGTAAGGGAGATGGGGCATCAAGTTATTTCTAGGAGTTGGACACATACCAAGTTTAGCTCAGTTCTGGGCATCTTTGAAATACCTATACAAACTTGTTCCTACATAGTAACTTGCAACTTTGAATGAGAATGTGCTTGCTTACAGCAACGTGCTATATGTTCTGAATGCCCGAATTGGGAATCTGTGTCAAAACTTTGTTAGGAATTATGTGATCCTTACTAGCTGGAAGTAAGGGAGATGGGGCATGAAGTTATTTCTAGGAGTTGGACACATACCAAGTTTAGCTCAGTTCTGGGCATCTTTGAAATACCTATACAAACTTGTTCCTACATAGTAACTTGCAACTTTGAATGAAAATGTGCTTGCTTACAGCAACGTGCTATATGTTCTGAATGCCCGAATTGGGAATCTGTGTCAAAACTTTGTTAGGAATTATGTGATCCTTACTAGCTGGAAGTAAGGGAGATGGGGCATGAAGTTATTTCTAGGAGTTGGACACATACCAAGTTTAGCTCAGTTCTGGGCATCTTTGAAATACCTATACAAACTTGTTCCTACATAGTAACTTGCAACTTTGAATGAGAATGTGCTTGCTTACAGCAACGTGCTATATGTTCTGAATGCCCGAATTGGGAATCTGTGTCAAAACTTTGTTAGGAATTATGTGATCCTTACTAGCTGGAAGTAAGGGAGATGGGGCATGAAGTTATTTCTAGGAGTTGGACACATACCAAGTTTAGCTCAGTTCTGGGCATCTTTGAAATACCTATACAAACTTGTTCCTACATAGTAACTTGCAACTTTGAATGAGAATGTGCTTGCTTACAGCAACGTGCTATATGTTCTGAATGCCCGAATTGGGAATCTGTGTCAAAACTTTGTTAGGAATTATGTGATCCTTACTAGCTGGAAGTAAGGGAGATGGGGCATGAAGTTATTTCTTGGAGTTGGACACATACCAAGTTTAGCTCAGTTCTGGGCATCTTTGAAATACCTATACAAACTTGTTCCTACATAGTAACTTGCAACTTTGAATGAGAATGTGCTTGCTTGCAGCAACGTGCTATATGTTCTGAATGCCCGATTTGGGAATCTGTGTCAAAACTTTGTTAGGAATTATGTGATCCTTACTAGCTGGAAGTAAGGGAGATGGAGCATGAAGTTATTTCTAGGAGTTGGACACAAACCAAGTTTAGCTCAGTTCTGGGCATCTTTGAAATACCTATACAAACTTGTTCCTACATAGTAAGATGCATCTTTGAATGAGAATGTGCTTGCTTACAGCAACGTGCTATATGTTCTGAATGCCCGAATTGGGAATCTGTGTCAAAACTTTGTTAGGAATTATGTGATCCTTACTAGCTGGAAGTAAGTGAGATGGGGCATGAAGTTATTTCTAGGAGTTGGAGACATACAACGTTTAGCTCAGTTCTGGGCATCTTTGAAATACCTATACAAACTTGTTCCTACATAGTAACTTGCAACTTTGAATGAGAATGTGCTTGCTTGCAGCAACGTGCTATATGTTCTGAATGCCCGAATTGGGAATCTGTGTCAAAACTTTGTTAGGAATTATGTGATCCTTACTAGCTGGAAGTAAGGCAGATGGGGCATGAAGTTATTTCTTGGAGTTGGACACATACCAAGTTTAGCTCAGTTCTGGGCATCTTTGAAATACCTATACAAACTTGTTCCTACATAGTAACTTGCAACTTTGAATGAAAATGTGCTTGCTTGCAGCAACGTGCTATATGTTCTGAATGCCCGATTTGGGAATCTGTGTCAAAACTTTGTTAGGAATTATGTGATCCTTACTAGCTGGAAGTAAGGGAGATGGAGCATGAAGTTATTTCTAGGAGTTGGACACATACCAAGTTTAGCTCAGTTCTGGGCATCTTTGAAATACCTATACAAACTTGTTCCTACATAGTAACTTGCAACTTTGAATGAGAATGTGCTTGCTTACAGCAACGTGCTATATGTTCTGAATGCCCGAATTGGGAATCTGTGTCAAAACTTTGTTAGGAATTATGTGATCCTTACTAGCTGGAAGTAAGGGAGATGGGGCATGAAGTTATTTCTAGGAGTTGGACACATACCAAGTTTAGCTCAGTTCTGGGCATCATTCAAATACCTATACACTCTTGTTCCTACATAGTAACTTGCAACTTTGAATGAAAATGTGCTTGCTTACAGCAACGTGCTATATGTTCTGAATGCCCGAATTGGGAATCTGTGTCAAAACTTTGTTAGGAATTATGTGATCCTTATTAGCTGGAAGTAAGGGAGATGGGGCATGAAGTTATTTCTAGGAGTTGGACACATACCAAGTTTAGCTCAGTTATGGGCATCTTTGAAATACCTATACAAACTTGTTCCTACATAGTAACTTGCAACTTTGAATGAAAATGTGCTTGCTTACAGCAACGTGCTATATGTTCTGAATGCCCGAATTGGGAATCTGTGTCAAAACTTTGTTAGGAACTATGTGATCCTTACTAGCTGGAAGTAAGGGAGCTGGGGCATGAAGTTATTCCTAGGAGTTGGACACATACCGAGTTTAGCTCAGTTCTGGGCATCTTTGAAATACCTATACAAACTTGTTCCTACATAGTAACTTGCAACTTTGAATGAGAATGTGCTTGCTTACAGCAACGTGCTATATGTTCTGAATGCCCGAATTGGGAATCTGTGTCAAAACTTTGTTAGGAATTATGTGATCCTTACTAGCTGGAAGTAAGGGAGATGGGGCATGAAGTTATTTCTTGGAGTTGGAGACATACCGAGTTTAGCTCAGTTCTGGGCATCTTTGAAATACCTATACAAACTTGTTCCTACATAGTAACTTGCAACTTTGAATGAGAATGTGCTTGCTTACAGCAACGTGCTATATGTTCTGAATGCCCGAATTGGGAATCTGTGTCAAAACTTTGTTAGGAATTATGTGATCCTTACTAGCTGGAAGTAAGGGAGATGGGGCATGAAGTTATTTCTTGGAGTTGGAGACATACCGAGTTTAGCTCAGTTCTGGGCATCTTTGAAATACCTATACAAACTTGTTCCTACATAGTAACTTGCAACTTTGAATGAGAATGTGCTTGCTTACAGCAACGTGCTATATGTTGTGAATGCCCGAATTGGCAATCTGTGTCAAAACTTTGTTAGGAATTATGTGATCCTTACTAGCTGGAAGTAAGGGAGATGGAGCATGAAGTTATTTCTAGGAGTTGGACACATACCAAGTTTAGCTCAGTTCTGGGCATCTTTGAAATACCTATATAAACTTGTCCCTACCCAGTAACTTGCATCTTTGAATGAGAATGTGCTTGCTTACAGGAACGTGCTATATGTTCTGAATGCCCGAATTGGCAAGGTGTCTCAAAACTTTGTTAGGAATTATGTGATCCTTACTAGCTGGAAGTAAGGGAGATGGGGCATGAATTTATTTCTAGGAGTTGGACACATACCAAGTTTAGCTCAGTTCTGGGCATCTTTGAAATACCTATACAAACTTGTTCCTACATAGTAACTTGCAACTTTGAATGAGAATGTGCTTGCTTAGAGCAACGTGCTATATGTTCTGAATGCCCGAATTGGGAATCTGTGTCAAAACTTTGTTAGGAATTATGTGATCCTTACTAGCTGGAAGTAAGGGAGATGGGGCATGAAGTTATTTCTAGGAGTTGGACACATACCAAGTTTAGCTCAGTTCTGGGCATCTTTGAAATACCTATACAAACTTGTTCCTACATAGTAACTTGCAACTTTGAATGAGAATGTGCTTGCTTGCAGCAACGTGCTATATGATCTGAATGCCCGAATTGGGAATCTGTGTCAAAACTTTGTTAGGAATTATGTGATCCTTACTAGCTGGAAGTAAGGGAGATGGGGCATGAAGTTATTTCTAGGAGTTGGACACATACCAAGTTTAGCTCAGTTCTGGGCATCTTTGAAATACCTATACAAACTTGTTCCTACATAGTAACTTGCAACTTTGAATGAGAATGTGCTTGCTTGCAGCAACGTGCTATATGTTCTGAATGCCCGAATTGGGAATCTGTGTCAAAACTTTGTTAGGAATTATGTGATCCTTACTAGCTGGAAGTAAAGGAGATGCAGCATGAAGTTATTTCTAGGAGTTGGACACATACCAAGTTTAGCTCAGTTCTGGGCATCTTTGAAATACCTATACAAACTTGTTCCTACATAGTAACTTGCATCTTTGAATGAGAATCTGCTTGCTTACAGCAACGTGCTATATGTTCTGAATGCCCGAATTGGGAATCTGTGTCAAAACTTTGTTAGGAATTATGTGATCCTTACTAGCTGGAAGTAAGGGAGATGGGGCATGAAGTTATTTCTAGGAGTTGGATACATACCAAGTTTAGCTCAGTTCTGGGCATCTTTGAAATACCTATACAAACTTGTTCCTACATAGTAACTTGCAACTTTGAATGAGAATGTGCTTGCTTGCAGCAACGTGCTATATGTTCTGAATGCCCGAATTGGGAATCTGTGTCAAAACTTTGTTAGGAATTATGTGATCCTTACTAGCTGGAAGTAAGGGAGATGGGGCATGAAGTTATTTCTAGGAGTTGGACACATACCAAGTTTAGCTCAGTTCTGGGCATCTTTGAAATACCTATACAAACTTGTTCCTACATAGTAACTTGCAACTTTGAATGAGAATGTGCTTGCTTGCAGCAACGTGCTATATGTTCTGAATGCCCGATTTGGGAATCTGTGTCAAAACTTTGTTAGGAATTATGTGATCCTTACTAGCTGGAAGTAAATGAGATGCAGCATAAGTTATTTCTAGGAGTTGGACACATACCAAGTTTAGCTCAGTTCTGGGCATCTTTGAAATACCTATACAAACTTGTTCCTACATAGTAACTTGCATCTTTGAATGAGAATCTGCTTGCTTACAGCAACGTGCTATATGTTCTGAATGCCCGAATTGGGAATCTGTGTCAAAACTTTGTTAGGAATTATGTGATCCTTACTAGCTGGAAGTAAGGGAGATGGGGCATGAAGTTATTTCTAGGAGTTGGACACATACCAAGTTTAGCTCAGTTCTGGGCATCTTTGAAATACCTATACAAACTTGTTCCTACATAGTAACTTGCAACTTTGAATGAGAATGTGCTTGCTTACAGCAACGTGCTATATGTTCTGAATGCCCGAATTGGGAATCTGTGTCAAAACTTTGTTAGGAATTATGTGATCCTTACTAGCTGGAAGTAAGGGAGATGGGGCATGAAGTTATTTCTAGGAGTTGGACACATACCAAGTTTAGCTCAGTTCTGGGCATCTTTGAAATACCTATACAAACTTGTTCCTACATAGTAACTTGCAACTTTGAATGAGAATGTGCTTGCGTACAGCAACGTGCTATATGTTCTGAATGCCCGAATTGGGAATCTGTGTCAAAACTTTGTTAGGAATTATGTGATCCTTACTAGCTGGAAGTAAGGGAGATGGGGCATGAAGTTATTTCTTGGAGTTGGAGACATACCATGTTTAGCTCAGTTCTGGGCATCTTTGAAATACCTATACAAACTTGTTCCTACATAGTAACTTGCATCTTTGAATGAGAATCTGCTTGCTTACAGCAACGTACTATATGTTCTGAATGCCGGAATTGGGAATCTGTGTCAAAACTTTGTTAGGAATTATGTGATCCTTACTAGCTGGAAGTAAGGGAGATGGGGCATGAAGTTATTTCTAGGAGTTGGACACATACCAAGTTTAGCTCAGTTCTGGGCATCTTTGAAATACCTATACAAACTTGTTCCTACATAGTAACTTGCAACTTTGAATGAGAATGTGCTTGCTTACAGCAACGTGCTATATGTTCTGAATGCCCGAATTGGCAATCTGTGTCAAAACTTTGTTAGGAATTATGTGATCCTTACTAGCTGGAAGTAAGGGAGATGGGGCATGAAGTTATTTCTAGGAGTTGGACACATACCAAGTTTAGCTCAGTTCTGGGCATCTTTGAAATACCTATACAAACTTGTTCCTACATAGTAACTTGCATCTTTGAATGAGAATCTGCTTGCTTACAGCAACGTGCTATATGTTCTGAATGCCCGAATTGGGAATCTGTGTCAAAACTTTGTTAGGAATTATGTGATCCTTACTAGCTGGAAGTAAGGGAGATGGGGCATGAAGTTATTTCTAGGAGTTGGACACATACCAAGTTTAGCTCAGTTCTGGGCATCTTTGAAATACCTATACAAACTTGTTCCTACATAGTAACTTGCAACTTTGAATGAAAATGTGCTTGCTTACAGCAACGTGCTATATGTTCTGAATGCCCGAATTGGGAATCTGTGTCAAAACTTTGTTAGGAATTATGTGATCCTTACTAGCTGGAAGTAAGGGAGATGGAGCATGAAGTTATTTCTAGGAGTTGGACACATACCAAGTTTAGCTCAGTTCTGGGCATCTTTGAAATACCTATACAAACTTGTTCCTACATAATAACTTGCATCTTTGAATGAGAATGTGCTTGCTTACAGCAACGTGCTATATGTTCTGAATGCACGAATTGGCAATCTGTGTCAAAACTTTGTTAGGAATTATGTTATCCTTACTAGCTGGAAGTAAGTGAGATGGGGCATGAAGTTATTTCTAGGAGTTGGACACATACCAAGTTTAGCTCAGTTCTGGGCATCTTTGAAATACCTATACAAACTTGTTCCTACATAGTAACTTGCATCTTTGAATGAGAATCTGCTTGCTTACAGCAACGTGCTATATGTTCTGAATGCCCGAAATGGGAATCTGTGTCAAAACTTTGTTAGGAATTATGTGATCCTTACTAGCTGGAAGTAAGGGAGATGGGGCATGAAGTTATTTCTTGGAGTTGGAGACATACCATGTTTAGCTCAGTTCTGTGCATCTTTGAAATACCTATACAAACTTGTTCCTACATAGTAACTTGCATCTTTGAATGAGAATCTGCTTGCTTACAGCAACGTGCTATATGTTCTGAATGCCCGAATTGGGAATCTGTGTCAAAACTTTGTTAGGAATTATGTGATCCTTACTAGCTGGAAGTAAGGGAGATGGGGCATGAAGTTATTTCTAGGAGTTGGACACATACCAAGTTTAGCTCAGTTCTGGGCATCTTTGAAATACCTATACAAACTTGTTCCTATATAGTAACTTGCAACTTTGAATGAAAATGTGCTTGCTTACAGCAACGTGCTATATGTTCTGAATGCCCGAATTGGGAATCTGTGTCAAAACTTTGTTAGGAATCATGTGATCCTTACTAGCTGGAAGTAAGGGAGATGGGGCATGAAGTTATTTCTAGGAGTTGGACACATACCAAGTTTAGCTCAGTTCTGGGCATCTTTGAAATACCTATACAAACTTGTTCCTACATAGTAACTTGCAACTTTGAATGAGAATGTGCTTGCTTACAGCAACGTGCTATATGTTCTGAATGCCCGAATTGGGAATCTGTGTCAAAACTTTGTTAGGAATTATGTGATCCTTACTAGCTGGAAGTAAGGGAGATGGGGCATGAAGTTATTTCTAGGAGTTGGACACATACCAAGTTTAGCTCAGTTCTGGGCATCTTTGAAATACCTATACAAACTTGTTCCTACATAGTAACTTGCAACTTTGAATGAGAATGTGCTTGCTTACAGCAACGTGCTATATGTTCTGAATGCCCGAATTGGGAATCTGTGTCAAAACTTTGTTAGGAATTATGTGATCCTTACTAGCTGGAAGTAAGGGAGATGGGGCATGAAGTTATTTCTAGGAGTTGGACACATACCAAGTTTAGCTCAGTTCTGGGCATCTTTGAAATACCTATACAAACTTGTTCCTACATAGTAACTTGCAACTTTGAATGAGAATGTGCTTGCTTACAGCAACGTGCTATATGTTCTGAATGCCCGAATTGGCAATCTGTGTCAAAACTTTGTTAGGAATTATGTGATCCTTACTAGCTGGAAGTAAGGGAGATGGGGCATGAAGTTATTTCTAGGAGTTGGACACATACCAAGTTTAGCTCAGTTCTGGGCATCTTTGAAATACCTATACAAACTTGTTCCTACATAGTAACTTGCATCTTTGAATGAGAATCTGCTTGCTTACAGCAACGTGCTATATGTTCTGAATGCCCGAATTGGGAATCTGTGTCAAAACTTTGTTAGGAATTATGTGATCCTTACTAGCTGGAAGTAAGGGAGATGGGGCATGAAGTTATTTCTAGGAGTTGGACACATACCAAGTTTAGCTCAGTTCTGGGCATCTTTGAAATACCTATACAAACTTGTTCCTACATAGTAACTTGCATCTTTGAATGAGAATCTGCTTGCTTACAGCAACGTGCTATATGTTCTGAATGCCCGAATTGGGAATCTGTGTCAAAACTTTGTTAGGAATTATGTGATCCTTACTAGCTGGAAGTAAGGGAGATGGGGCATGAAGTTATTTCTAGGAGTTGGATACATACCAAGTTTAGCTCAGTTCTGGGCATCTTTGAAATACCTATACAAACTTGTTCCTACATAGTAACTTGCAACTTTGAATGAGAATGTGCTTGCTTGCAGCAACGTGCTATATGTTCTGAATGCCCGAATTGGGAATCTGTGTCAAAACTTTGTTAGGAATTATGTGATCCTTACTAGCTGGAAGTAAGGGAGATGGGGCATGAAGTTATTTCTAGGAGTTGGACACATACCAAGTTTAGCTCAGTTCTGGGCATCTTTGAAATACCTATACAAACTTGTTCCTACATAGTAACTTGCAACTTTGAATGAGAATGTGCTTGCTTGCAGCAACGTGCTATATGTTCTGAATGCCCGATTTGGGAATCTGTGTCAAAACTTTGTTAGGAATTATGTGATCCTTACTAGCTGGAAGTAAATGAGATGCAGCATAAGTTATTTCTAGGAGTTGGACACATACCAAGTTTAGCTCAGTTCTGGGCATCTTTGAAATACCTATACAAACTTGTTCCTACATAGTAACTTGCATCTTTGAATGAGAATCTGCTTGCTTACAGCAACGTGCTATATGTTCTGAATGCCCGAATTGGGAATCTGTGTCAAAACTTTGTTAGGAATTATGTGATCCTTACTAGCTGGAAGTAAGGGAGATGGGGCATGAAGTTATTTCTAGGAGTTGGACACATACCAAGTTTAGCTCAGTTCTGGGCATCTTTGAAATACCTATACAAACTTGTTCCTACATAGTAACTTGCAACTTTGAATGAGAATGTGCTTGCTTACAGCAACGTGCTATATGTTCTGAATGCCCGAATTGGGAATCTGTGTCAAAACTTTGTTAGGAATTATGTGATCCTTACTAGCTGGAAGTAAGGGAGATGGGGCATGAAGTTATTTCTAGGAGTTGGACACATACCAAGTTTAGCTCAGTTCTGGGCATCTTTGAAATACCTATACAAACTTGTTCCTACATAGTAACTTGCAACTTTGAATGAGAATGTGCTTGCGTACAGCAACGTGCTATATGTTCTGAATGCCCGAATTGGGAATCTGTGTCAAAACTTTGTTAGGAATTATGTGATCCTTACTAGCTGGAAGTAAGGGAGATGGGGCATGAAGTTATTTCTTGGAGTTGGAGACATACCATGTTTAGCTCAGTTCTGGGCATCTTTGAAATACCTATACAAACTTGTTCCTACATAGTAACTTGCATCTTTGAATGAGAATCTGCTTGCTTACAGCAACGTACTATATGTTCTGAATGCCGGAATTGGGAATCTGTGTCAAAACTTTGTTAGGAATTATGTGATCCTTACTAGCTGGAAGTAAGGGAGATGGGGCATGAAGTTATTTCTAGGAGTTGGACACATACCAAGTTTAGCTCAGTTCTGGGCATCTTTGAAATACCTATACAAACTTGTTCCTACATAGTAACTTGCAACTTTGAATGAGAATGTGCTTGCTTACAGCAACGTGCTATATGTTCTGAATGCCCGAATTGGCAATCTGTGTCAAAACTTTGTTAGGAATTATGTGATCCTTACTAGCTGGAAGTAAGGGAGATGGGGCATGAAGTTATTTCTAGGAGTTGGACACATACCAAGTTTAGCTCAGTTCTGGGCATCTTTGAAATACCTATACAAACTTGTTCCTACATAGTAACTTGCATCTTTGAATGAGAATCTGCTTGCTTACAGCAACGTGCTATATGTTCTGAATGCCCGAATTGGGAATCTGTGTCAAAACTTTGTTAGGAATTATGTGATCCTTACTAGCTGGAAGTAAGGGAGATGGGGCATGAAGTTATTTCTAGGAGTTGGACACATACCAAGTTTAGCTCAGTTCTGGGCATCTTTGAAATACCTATACAAACTTGTTCCTACATAGTAACTTGCAACTTTGAATGAAAATGTGCTTGCTTACAGCAACGTGCTATATGTTCTGAATGCCCGAATTGGGAATCTGTGTCAAAACTTTGTTAGGAATTATGTGATCCTTACTAGCTGGAAGTAAGGGAGATGGAGCATGAAGTTATTTCTAGGAGTTGGACACATACCAAGTTTAGCTCAGTTCTGGGCATCTTTGAAATACCTATACAAACTTGTTCCTACATAATAACTTGCATCTTTGAATGAGAATGTGCTTGCTTACAGCAACGTGCTATATGTTCTGAATGCACGAATTGGCAATCTGTGTCAAAACTTTGTTAGGAATTATGTTATCCTTACTAGCTGGAAGTAAGTGAGATGGGGCATGAAGTTATTTCTAGGAGTTGGACACATACCAAGTTTAGCTCAGTTCTGGGCATCTTTGAAATACCTATACAAACTTGTTCCTACATAGTAACTTGCATCTTTGAATGAGAATCTGCTTGCTTACAGCAACGTGCTATATGTTCTGAATGCCCGAAATGGGAATCTGTGTCAAAACTTTGTTAGGAATTATGTGATCCTTACTAGCTGGAAGTAAGGGAGATGGGGCATGAAGTTATTTCTTGGAGTTGGAGACATACCATGTTTAGCTCAGTTCTGTGCATCTTTGAAATACCTATACAAACTTGTTCCTACATAGTAACTTGCATCTTTGAATGAGAATCTGCTTGCTTACAGCAACGTGCTATATGTTCTGAATGCCCGAATTGGGAATCTGTGTCAAAACTTTGTTAGGAATTATGTGATCCTTACTAGCTGGAAGTAAGGGAGATGGGGCATGAAGTTATTTCTAGGAGTTGGACACATACCAAGTTTAGCTCAGTTCTGGGCATCTTTGAAATACCTATACAAACTTGTTCCTATATAGTAACTTGCAACTTTGAATGAAAATGTGCTTGCTTACAGCAACGTGCTATATGTTCTGAATGCCCGAATTGGGAATCTGTGTCAAAACTTTGTTAGGAATCATGTGATCCTTACTAGCTGGAAGTAAGGGAGATGGGGCATGAAGTTATTTCTAGGAGTTGGACACATACCAAGTTTAGCTCAGTTCTGGGCATCTTTGAAATACCTATACAAACTTGTTCCTACATAGTAACTTGCAACTTTGAATGAGAATGTGCTTGCTTACAGCAACGTGCTATATGTTCTGAATGCCCGAATTGGGAATCTGTGTCAAAACTTTGTTAGGAATTATGTGATCCTTACTAGCTGGAAGTAAGGGAGATGGGGCATGAAGTTATTTCTAGGAGTTGGACACATACCAAGTTTAGCTCAGTTCTGGGCATCTTTGAAATACCTATACAAACTTGTTCCTACATAGTAACTTGCAACTTTGAATGAAAATGTGCTTTCTTACAGCAATGTGCTATATGTTCTGAATGCCCGAATTGGGAATCTGTGTCAAAACTTTGTTAGGAATTATGTGATCCTTACTAGCTGGAAGTAAGGGAGATGGGGCATGAAGTTATTTCTAGGAGTTGGATACATACCAAGTTTAGCTCAGTTCTGGGCATCTTTGAAATACCTATACAAACTTGTTCCTACATAGTAACTTGCAACTTTGAATGAGAATGTGCTTGCTTGCAGCAACGTGCTATATGTTCTGAATGCCCGAATTGGGAATCTGTGTCAAAACTTTGTTAGGAATTATGTGATCCTTACTAGCTGGAAGTAAGGGAGATGGGGCATGAAGTTATTTCTAGGAGTTGGACACATACCAAGTTTAGCTCAGTTCTGGGCATCTTTGAAATACCTATACAAACTTGTTCCTACATAGTAACTTGCAACTTTGAATGAGAATGTGCTTGCTTGCAGCAACGTGCTATATGTTCTGAATGCCCGATTTGGGAATCTGTGTCAAAACTTTGTTAGGAATTATGTGATCCTTACTAGCTGGAAGTAAATGAGATGCAGCATAAGTTATTTCTAGGAGTTGGACACATACCAAGTTTAGCTCAGTTCTGGGCATCTTTGAAATACCTATACAAACTTGTTCCTACATAGTAACTTGCATCTTTGAATGAGAATCTGCTTGCTTACAGCAACGTGCTATATGTTCTGAATGCCCGAATTGGGAATCTGTGTCAAAACTTTGTTAGGAATTATGTGATCCTTACTAGCTGGAAGTAAGGGAGATGGGGCATGAAGTTATTTCTAGGAGTTGGACACATACCAAGTTTAGCTCAGTTCTGGGCATCTTTGAAATACCTATACAAACTTGTTCCTACATAGTAACTTGCAACTTTGAATGAGAATGTGCTTGCTTACAGCAACGTGCTATATGTTCTGAATGCCCGAATTGGGAATCTGTGTCAAAACTTTGTTAGGAATTATGTGATCCTTACTAGCTGGAAGTAAGGGAGATGGGGCATGAAGTTATTTCTAGGAGTTGGACACATACCAAGTTTAGCTCAGTTCTGGGCATCTTTGAAATACCTATACAAACTTGTTCCTACATAGTAACTTGCAACTTTGAATGAGAATGTGCTTGCGTACAGCAACGTGCTATATGTTCTGAATGCCCGAATTGGGAATCTGTGTCAAAACTTTGTTAGGAATTATGTGATCCTTACTAGCTGGAAGTAAGGGAGATGGGGCATGAAGTTATTTCTTGGAGTTGGAGACATACCATGTTTAGCTCAGTTCTGGGCATCTTTGAAATACCTATACAAACTTGTTCCTACATAGTAACTTGCATCTTTGAATGAGAATCTGCTTGCTTACAGCAACGTACTATATGTTCTGAATGCCGGAATTGGGAATCTGTGTCAAAACTTTGTTAGGAATTATGTGATCCTTACTAGCTGGAAGTAAGGGAGATGGGGCATGAAGTTATTTCTAGGAGTTGGACACATACCAAGTTTAGCTCAGTTCTGGGCATCTTTGAAATACCTATACAAACTTGTTCCTACATAGTAACTTGCAACTTTGAATGAGAATGTGCTTGCTTACAGCAACGTGCTATATGTTCTGAATGCCCGAATTGGCAATCTGTGTCAAAACTTTGTTAGGAATTATGTGATCCTTACTAGCTGGAAGTAAGGGAGATGGGGCATGAAGTTATTTCTAGGAGTTGGACACATACCAAGTTTAGCTCAGTTCTGGGCATCTTTGAAATACCTATACAAACTTGTTCCTACATAGTAACTTGCATCTTTGAATGAGAATCTGCTTGCTTACAGCAACGTGCTAT
Source organism: Diceros bicornis minor (assembly GCF_020826845.1). Lineage (NCBI taxonomy): Eukaryota > Metazoa > Chordata > Mammalia > Perissodactyla > Rhinocerotidae > Diceros > Diceros bicornis. The sequence goes on along the minus strand of NW_026691212.1, from coordinate 190,060 downwards.
ATGTTCTGAATGCCCGAATTGGGAATCTGTGTCAAAACTTTGTTAGGAATTATGTGATCCTTACTAGCTGGAAGTAAGGGAGATGGGGCATGAAGTTATTTCTAGGAGTTGGACACATACCAAGTTTAGCTCAGTTCTGGGCATCTTTGAAATACCTATACAAACTTGTTCCTACATAGTAACTTGCAACTTTGAATGAAAATGTGCTTGCTTACAGCAACGTGCTATATGTTCTGAATGCCCGAATTGGGAATCTGTGTCAAAACTTTGTTAGGAATTATGTGATCCTTACTAGCTGGAAGTAAGGGAGATGGAGCATGAAGTTATTTCTAGGAGTTGGACACATACCAAGTTTAGCTCAGTTCTGGGCATCTTTGAAATACCTATACAAACTTGTTCCTACATAATAACTTGCATCTTTGAATGAGAATGTGCTTGCTTACAGCAACGTGCTATATGTTCTGAATGCACGAATTGGCAATCTGTGTCAAAACTTTGTTAGGAATTATGTTATCCTTACTAGCTGGAAGTAAGTGAGATGGGGCATGAAGTTATTTCTAGGAGTTGGACACATACCAAGTTTAGCTCAGTTCTGGGCATCTTTGAAATACCTATACAAACTTGTTCCTACATAGTAACTTGCAACTTTGAATGAAAATGTGCTTGCTTACAGCAACGTGCTATATGTTCTGAATGCCCGAATTGGGAATCTGTGTCAAATCTTTGTTAGGAATCATGTGATCCTTACTAGCTGGAAGTAAGGGAGATTGGGCATGAAGTTATTTCTAGGAGTTGGACACATACCAAGTTTAGCTCAGTTCTGGGCATCTTTGAAATACCTATACAAACTTGTTCCTACATAGTAACTTGCAACTTTGAATGAGAATGTGCATGCTTGCAGCAACGTGCTATATGTTCTGAATGCCCGAATTGGGAATCTGTGTCAAAACTTTGTTAGGAATTATGTGATCCTTACTAGCTGGAAGTAAGGGAGATGGAGCATGAAGTTATTTCTAGGAGTTGGACACATACCAAGTTTAGCTCAGTTCTGGGCATCTTTGAAATACCTATAAAAACTTGTTCCTACATAGTAACTTGCATCTTTGAATGAGAATGTGCTTGCTTACAGCAACGTGCTATATGTTCTGAATGCCCGAATTGACAATCTGTGTCAAAACTTTGTTAGGAATTATGTGATCCTTACTAGCTGGAAGTAAGGGAGATGGGGCATCAAGTTATTTCTAGGAGTTGGACACATACCAAGTTTAGCTCAGTTCTGGGCATCTTTGAAATACCTATACAAACTTGTTCCTACATAGTAACTTGCAACTTTGAATGAGAATGTGCTTGCTTACAGCAACGTGCTATATGTTCTGAATGCCCGAATTGGGAATCTGTGTCAAAACTTTGTTAGGAATTATGTGATCCTTACTAGCTGGAAGTAAGGGAGATGGGGCATGAAGTTATTTCTAGGAGTTGGACACATACCAAGTTTAGCTCAGTTCTGGGCATCTTTGAAATACCTATACAAACTTGTTCCTACATAGTAACTTGCAACTTTGAATGAAAATGTGCTTGCTTACAGCAACGTGCTATATGTTCTGAATGCCCGAATTGGGAATCTGTGTCAAAACTTTGTTAGGAATTATGTGATCCTTACTAGCTGGAAGTAAGGGAGATGGGGCATGAAGTTATTTCTAGGAGTTGGACACATACCAAGTTTAGCTCAGTTCTGGGCATCTTTGAAATACCTATACAAACTTGTTCCTACATAGTAACTTGCAACTTTGAATGAGAATGTGCTTGCTTACAGCAACGTGCTATATGTTCTGAATGCCCGAATTGGGAATCTGTGTCAAAACTTTGTTAGGAATTATGTGATCCTTACTAGCTGGAAGTAAGGGAGATGGGGCATGAAGTTATTTCTAGGAGTTGGACACATACCAAGTTTAGCTCAGTTCTGGGCATCTTTGAAATACCTATACAAACTTGTTCCTACATAGTAACTTGCAACTTTGAATGAGAATGTGCTTGCTTACAGCAACGTGCTATATGTTCTGAATGCCCGAATTGGGAATCTGTGTCAAAACTTTGTTAGGAATTATGTGATCCTTACTAGCTGGAAGTAAGGGAGATGGGGCATGAAGTTATTTCTTGGAGTTGGACACATACCAAGTTTAGCTCAGTTCTGGGCATCTTTGAAATACCTATACAAACTTGTTCCTACATAGTAACTAGCAACTTTGAATGAGAATGTGCTTGCTTGCAGCAACGTGCTATATGTTCTGAATGCCCGATTTGGGAATCTGTGTCAAAACTTTGTTAGGAATTATGTGATCCTTACTAGCTGGAAGTAAGGGAGATGGAGCATGAAGTTATTTCTAGGAGTTGGACACAAACCAAGTTTAGCTCAGTTCTGGGCATCTTTGAAATACCTATACAAACTTGTTCCTACATAGTAAGATGCATCTTTGAATGAGAATGTGCTTGCTTACAGCAACGTGCTATATGTTCTGAATGCCCGAATTGGGAATCTGTGTCAAAACTTTGTTAGGAATTATGTGATCCTTACTAGCTGGAAGTAAGTGAGATGGGGCATGAAGTTATTTCTAGGAGTTGGAGACATACAACGTTTAGCTCAGTTCTGGGCATCTTTGAAATACCTATACAAACTTGTTCCTACATAGTAACTTGCAACTTTGAATGAGAATGTGCTTGCTTGCAGCAACGTGCTATATGTTCTGAATGCCCGAATTGGGAATCTGTGTCAAAACTTTGTTAGGAATTATGTGATCCTTACTAGCTGGAAGTAAGGCAGATGGGGCATGAAGTTATTTCTTGGAGTTGGACACATACCAAGTTTAGCTCAGTTCTGGGCATCTTTGAAATACCTATACAAACTTGTTCCTACATAGTAACTTGCAACTTTGAATGAAAATGTGCTTGCTTGCAGCAACGTGCTATATGTTCTGAATGCCCGATTTGGGAATCTGTGTCAAAACTTTGTTAGGAATTATGTGATCCTTACTAGCTGGAAGTAAGGGAGATGGAGCATGAAGTTATTTCTAGGAGTTGGACACATACCAAGTTTAGCTCAGTTCTGGGCATCTTTGAAATACCTATACAAACTTGTTCCTACATAGTAACTTGCAACTTTGAATGAGAATGTGCTTGCTTACAGCAACGTGCTATATGTTCTGAATGCCCGAATTGGGAATCTGTGTCAAAACTTTGTTAGGAATTATGTGATCCTTACTAGCTGGAAGTAAGGGAGATGGGGCATGAAGTTATTTCTAGGAGTTGGACACATACCAAGTTTAGCTCAGTTCTGGGCATCATTCAAATACCTATACACTCTTGTTCCTACATAGTAACTTGCAACTTTGAATGAAAATGTGCTTGCTTACAGCAACGTGCTATATGTTCTGAATGCCCGAATTGGGAATCTGTGTCAAAACTTTGTTAGGAATTATGTGATCCTTATTAGCTGGAAGTAAGGGAGATGGGGCATGAAGTTATTTCTAGGAGTTGGACACATACCAAGTTTAGCTCAGTTATGGGCATCTTTGAAATACCTATACAAACTTGTTCCTACATAGTAACTTGCAACTTTGAATGAAAATGTGCTTGCTTACAGCAACGTGCTATATGTTCTGAATGCCCGAATTGGGAATCTGTGTCAAAACTTTGTTAGGAACTATGTGATCCTTACTAGCTGGAAGTAAGGGAGCTGGGGCATGAAGTTATTCCTAGGAGTTGGACACATACCGAGTTTAGCTCAGTTCTGGGCATCTTTGAAATACCTATACAAACTTGTTCCTACATAGTAACTTGCAACTTTGAATGAGAATGTGCTTGCTTACAGCAACGTGCTATATGTTCTGAATGCCCGAATTGGGAATCTGTGTCAAAACTTTGTTAGGAATTATGTGATCCTTACTAGCTGGAAGTAAGGGAGATGGGGCATGAAGTTATTTCTTGGAGTTGGAGACATACCGAGTTTAGCTCAGTTCTGGGCATCTTTGAAATACCTATACAAACTTGTTCCTACATAGTAACTTGCAACTTTGAATGAGAATGTGCTTGCTTACAGCAACGTGCTATATGTTCTGAATGCCCGAATTGGGAATCTGTGTCAAAACTTTGTTAGGAATTATGTGATCCTTACTAGCTGGAAGTAAGGGAGATGGGGCATGAAGTTATTTCTTGGAGTTGGAGACATACCGAGTTTAGCTCAGTTCTGGGCATCTTTGAAATACCTATACAAACTTGTTCCTACATAGTAACTTGCAACTTTGAATGAGAATGTGCTTGCTTACAGCAACGTGCTATATGTTGTGAATGCCCGAATTGGCAATCTGTGTCAAAACTTTGTTAGGAATTATGTGATCCTTACTAGCTGGAAGTAAGGGAGATGGAGCATGAAGTTATTTCTAGGAGTTGGACACATACCAAGTTTAGCTCAGTTCTGGGCATCTTTGAAATACCTATATAAACTTGTCCCTACCCAGTAACTTGCATCTTTGAATGAGAATGTGCTTGCTTACAGGAACGTGCTATATGTTCTGAATGCCCGAATTGGCAAGGTGTCTCAAAACTTTGTTAGGAATTATGTGATCCTTACTAGCTGGAAGTAAGGGAGATGGGGCATGAATTTATTTCTAGGAGTTGGACACATACCAAGTTTAGCTCAGTTCTGGGCATCTTTGAAATACCTATACAAACTTGTTCCTACATAGTAACTTGCAACTTTGAATGAGAATGTGCTTGCTTAGAGCAACGTGCTATATGTTCTGAATGCCCGAATTGGGAATCTGTGTCAAAACTTTGTTAGGAATTATGTGATCCTTACTAGCTGGAAGTAAGGGAGATGGGGCATGAAGTTATTTCTAGGAGTTGGACACATACCAAGTTTAGCTCAGTTCTGGGCATCTTTGAAATACCTATACAAACTTGTTCCTACATAGTAACTTGCAACTTTGAATGAGAATGTGCTTGCTTGCAGCAACGTGCTATATGATCTGAATGCCCGAATTGGGAATCTGTGTCAAAACTTTGTTAGGAATTATGTGATCCTTACTAGCTGGAAGTAAGGGAGATGGGGCATGAAGTTATTTCTAGGAGTTGGACACATACCAAGTTTAGCTCAGTTCTGGGCATCTTTGAAATACCTATACAAACTTGTTCCTACATAGTAACTTGCAACTTTGAATGAGAATGTGCTTGCTTGCAGCAACGTGCTATATGTTCTGAATGCCCGAATTGGGAATCTGTGTCAAAACTTTGTTAGGAATTATGTGATCCTTATTAGCTGGAAGTAAGGGAGATGGGGCATGAAGTTATTTCTAGGAGTTGGACACATACCAAGTTTAGCTCAGTTATGGGCATCTTTGAAATACCTATACAAACTTGTTCCTACATAGTAACTTGCAACTTTGAATGAAAATGTGCTTGCTTACAGCAACGTGCTATATGTTCTGAATGCCCGAATTGGGAATCTGTGTCAAAACTTTGTTAGGAACTATGTGATCCTTACTAGCTGGAAGTAAGGGAGCTGGGGCATGAAGTTATTCCTAGGAGTTGGACACATACCGAGTTTAGCTCAGTTCTGGGCATCTTTGAAATACCTATACAAACTTGTTCCTACATAGTAACTTGCAACTTTGAATGAGAATGTGCTTGCTTACAGCAACGTGCTATATGTTCTGAATGCCCGAATTGGGAATCTGTGTCAAAACTTTGTTAGGAATTATGTGATCCTTACTAGCTGGAAGTAAGGGAGATGGGGCATGAAGTTATTTCTTGGAGTTGGAGACATACCGAGTTTAGCTCAGTTCTGGGCATCTTTGAAATACCTATACAAACTTGTTCCTACATAGTAACTTGCAACTTTGAATGAGAATGTGCTTGCTTACAGCAACGTGCTATATGTTCTGAATGCCCGAATTGGGAATCTGTGTCAAAACTTTGTTAGGAATTATGTGATCCTTACTAGCTGGAAGTAAGGGAGATGGGGCATGAAGTTATTTCTTGGAGTTGGAGACATACCGAGTTTAGCTCAGTTCTGGGCATCTTTGAAATACCTATACAAACTTGTTCCTACATAGTAACTTGCAACTTTGAATGAGAATGTGCTTGCTTACAGCAACGTGCTATATGTTGTGAATGCCCGAATTGGCAATCTGTGTCAAAACTTTGTTAGGAATTATGTGATCCTTACTAGCTGGAAGTAAGGGAGATGGAGCATGAAGTTATTTCTAGGAGTTGGACACATACCAAGTTTAGCTCAGTTCTGGGCATCTTTGAAATACCTATATAAACTTGTCCCTACCCAGTAACTTGCATCTTTGAATGAGAATGTGCTTGCTTACAGGAACGTGCTATATGTTCTGAATGCCCGAATTGGCAAGGTGTCTCAAAACTTTGTTAGGAATTATGTGATCCTTACTAGCTGGAAGTAAGGGAGATGGGGCATGAATTTATTTCTAGGAGTTGGACACATACCAAGTTTAGCTCAGTTCTGGGCATCTTTGAAATACCTATACAAACTTGTTCCTACATAGTAACTTGCAACTTTGAATGAGAATGTGCTTGCTTAGAGCAACGTGCTATATGTTCTGAATGCCCGAATTGGGAATCTGTGTCAAAACTTTGTTAGGAATTATGTGATCCTTACTAGCTGGAAGTAAGGGAGATGGGGCATGAAGTTATTTCTAGGAGTTGGACACATACCAAGTTTAGCTCAGTTCTGGGCATCTTTGAAATACCTATACAAACTTGTTCCTACATAGTAACTTGCAACTTTGAATGAGAATGTGCTTGCTTGCAGCAACGTGCTATATGATCTGAATGCCCGAATTGGGAATCTGTGTCAAAACTTTGTTAGGAATTATGTGATCCTTACTAGCTGGAAGTAAGGGAGATGGGGCATGAAGTTATTTCTAGGAGTTGGACACATACCAAGTTTAGCTCAGTTCTGGGCATCTTTGAAATACCTATACAAACTTGTTCCTACATAGTAACTTGCAACTTTGAATGAGAATGTGCTTGCTTGCAGCAACGTGCTATATGTTCTGAATGCCCGAATTGGGAATCTGTGTCAAAACTTTGTTAGGAATTATGTGATCCTTACTAGCTGGAAGTAAAGGAGATGCAGCATGAAGTTATTTCTAGGAGTTGGACACATACCAAGTTTAGCTCAGTTCTGGGCATCTTTGAAATACCTATACAAACTTGTTCCTACATAGTAACTTGCATCTTTGAATGAGAATCTGCTTGCTTACAGCAACGTGCTATATGTTCTGAATGCCCGAATTGGGAATCTGTGTCAAAACTTTGTTAGGAATTATGTGATCCTTACTAGCTGGAAGTAAGGGAGATGGGGCATGAAGTTATTTCTAGGAGTTGGATACATACCAAGTTTAGCTCAGTTCTGGGCATCTTTGAAATACCTATACAAACTTGTTCCTACATAGTAACTTGCAACTTTGAATGAGAATGTGCTTGCTTGCAGCAACGTGCTATATGTTCTGAATGCCCGAATTGGGAATCTGTGTCAAAACTTTGTTAGGAATTATGTGATCCTTACTAGCTGGAAGTAAGGGAGATGGGGCATGAAGTTATTTCTAGGAGTTGGACACATACCAAGTTTAGCTCAGTTCTGGGCATCTTTGAAATACCTATACAAACTTGTTCCTACATAGTAACTTGCAACTTTGAATGAGAATGTGCTTGCTTGCAGCAACGTGCTATATGTTCTGAATGCCCGATTTGGGAATCTGTGTCAAAACTTTGTTAGGAATTATGTGATCCTTACTAGCTGGAAGTAAATGAGATGCAGCATAAGTTATTTCTAGGAGTTGGACACATACCAAGTTTAGCTCAGTTCTGGGCATCTTTGAAATACCTATACAAACTTGTTCCTACATAGTAACTTGCATCTTTGAATGAGAATCTGCTTGCTTACAGCAACGTGCTATATGTTCTGAATGCCCGAATTGGGAATCTGTGTCAAAACTTTGTTAGGAATTATGTGATCCTTACTAGCTGGAAGTAAGGGAGATGGGGCATGAAGTTATTTCTAGGAGTTGGACACATACCAAGTTTAGCTCAGTTCTGGGCATCTTTGAAATACCTATACAAACTTGTTCCTACATAGTAACTTGCAACTTTGAATGAGAATGTGCTTGCTTACAGCAACGTGCTATATGTTCTGAATGCCCGAATTGGGAATCTGTGTCAAAACTTTGTTAGGAATTATGTGATCCTTACTAGCTGGAAGTAAGGGAGATGGGGCATGAAGTTATTTCTAGGAGTTGGACACATACCAAGTTTAGCTCAGTTCTGGGCATCTTTGAAATACCTATACAAACTTGTTCCTACATAGTAACTTGCAACTTTGAATGAGAATGTGCTTGCGTACAGCAACGTGCTATATGTTCTGAATGCCCGAATTGGGAATCTGTGTCAAAACTTTGTTAGGAATTATGTGATCCTTACTAGCTGGAAGTAAGGGAGATGGGGCATGAAGTTATTTCTTGGAGTTGGAGACATACCATGTTTAGCTCAGTTCTGGGCATCTTTGAAATACCTATACAAACTTGTTCCTACATAGTAACTTGCATCTTTGAATGAGAATCTGCTTGCTTACAGCAACGTACTATATGTTCTGAATGCCGGAATTGGGAATCTGTGTCAAAACTTTGTTAGGAATTATGTGATCCTTACTAGCTGGAAGTAAGGGAGATGGGGCATGAAGTTATTTCTAGGAGTTGGACACATACCAAGTTTAGCTCAGTTCTGGGCATCTTTGAAATACCTATACAAACTTGTTCCTACATAGTAACTTGCAACTTTGAATGAGAATGTGCTTGCTTACAGCAACGTGCTATATGTTCTGAATGCCCGAATTGGCAATCTGTGTCAAAACTTTGTTAGGAATTATGTGATCCTTACTAGCTGGAAGTAAGGGAGATGGGGCATGAAGTTATTTCTAGGAGTTGGACACATACCAAGTTTAGCTCAGTTCTGGGCATCTTTGAAATACCTATACAAACTTGTTCCTACATAGTAACTTGCATCTTTGAATGAGAATCTGCTTGCTTACAGCAACGTGCTATATGTTCTGAATGCCCGAATTGGGAATCTGTGTCAAAACTTTGTTAGGAATTATGTGATCCTTACTAGCTGGAAGTAAGGGAGATGGGGCATGAAGTTATTTCTAGGAGTTGGACACATACCAAGTTTAGCTCAGTTCTGGGCATCTTTGAAATACCTATACAAACTTGTTCCTACATAGTAACTTGCAACTTTGAATGAAAATGTGCTTGCTTACAGCAACGTGCTATATGTTCTGAATGCCCGAATTGGGAATCTGTGTCAAAACTTTGTTAGGAATTATGTGATCCTTACTAGCTGGAAGTAAGGGAGATGGAGCATGAAGTTATTTCTAGGAGTTGGACACATACCAAGTTTAGCTCAGTTCTGGGCATCTTTGAAATACCTATACAAACTTGTTCCTACATAATAACTTGCATCTTTGAATGAGAATGTGCTTGCTTACAGCAACGTGCTATATGTTCTGAATGCACGAATTGGCAATCTGTGTCAAAACTTTGTTAGGAATTATGTTATCCTTACTAGCTGGAAGTAAGTGAGATGGGGCATGAAGTTATTTCTAGGAGTTGGACACATACCAAGTTTAGCTCAGTTCTGGGCATCTTTGAAATACCTATACAAACTTGTTCCTACATAGTAACTTGCATCTTTGAATGAGAATCTGCTTGCTTACAGCAACGTGCTATATGTTCTGAATGCCCGAAATGGGAATCTGTGTCAAAACTTTGTTAGGAATTATGTGATCCTTACTAGCTGGAAGTAAGGGAGATGGGGCATGAAGTTATTTCTTGGAGTTGGAGACATACCATGTTTAGCTCAGTTCTGTGCATCTTTGAAATACCTATACAAACTTGTTCCTACATAGTAACTTGCATCTTTGAATGAGAATCTGCTTGCTTACAGCAACGTGCTATATGTTCTGAATGCCCGAATTGGGAATCTGTGTCAAAACTTTGTTAGGAATTATGTGATCCTTACTAGCTGGAAGTAAGGGAGATGGGGCATGAAGTTATTTCTAGGAGTTGGACACATACCAAGTTTAGCTCAGTTCTGGGCATCTTTGAAATACCTATACAAACTTGTTCCTATATAGTAACTTGCAACTTTGAATGAAAATGTGCTTGCTTACAGCAACGTGCTATATGTTCTGAATGCCCGAATTGGGAATCTGTGTCAAAACTTTGTTAGGAATCATGTGATCCTTACTAGCTGGAAGTAAGGGAGATGGGGCATGAAGTTATTTCTAGGAGTTGGACACATACCAAGTTTAGCTCAGTTCTGGGCATCTTTGAAATACCTATACAAACTTGTTCCTACATAGTAACTTGCAACTTTGAATGAGAATGTGCTTGCTTACAGCAACGTGCTATATGTTCTGAATGCCCGAATTGGGAATCTGTGTCAAAACTTTGTTAGGAATTATGTGATCCTTACTAGCTGGAAGTAAGGGAGATGGGGCATGAAGTTATTTCTAGGAGTTGGACACATACCAAGTTTAGCTCAGTTCTGGGCATCTTTGAAATACCTATACAAACTTGTTCCTACATAGTAACTTGCATCATTAATGAGAATCTGCTTGCTTACAGCAACGTGCTATATGTTCTGAATGCCCGAATTGGGAATCTGTGTCAAAACTTTGTTAGGAATTATGTGATCCTTACTAGCTGGAAGTAAGGGAGATGGGGCATGAATTTATTTCTAGGAGTTGGACACATACCAAGTTTAGCTCAGTTCTGGGCATCTTTGAAATACCTATACAAACTTGTTCCTACATAGTAACTTGCAACTTTGAATGAGAATCTGCTTGCTTACAGCAACGTGCTATATGTTCTGAATGCCCGAATTGGGAATCTGTGTCAAAACTTTGTTAGGAATCATGTGATCCTTACTAGCTGGAAGTAAGGGAGATGGGGCATGAAGTTATTTCTAGGAGTTGGACACAAACCAAGTTTAGCTCAGTTCTGGGCATCTTTGAAATACCTATACAAACTTGTTCCTACATAGTAACTTGCAACTTTGAATGAAAATGTGCTTGCTTACAGCAACGTGCTATATGTTCTGAATGCCCGAATTGGGAATCTGTGTCAAAACTTTGTTAGGAATCATGTGATCCTTACTAGCTGAAAGTAAGGGAGATGGGGCATGAAGTTATTTCTAGGAGTTGGACACATACCAAGTTTAGCTCAGTTCTGGGCATCTTTGAAATACCTATACAAACTTGTTCCTACATAGTAACTTGCAACTTTGAATGAAAATGTGCTTTCTTACAGCAATGTGCTATATGTTCTGAATGCCCGAATTGGGAATCTGTGTCAAAACTTTGTTAGGAATTATGTGATCCTTACTAGCTGGAAGTAAGGGAGATGGGGCATGAAGTTATTTCTAGGAGTTGGATACATACCAAGTTTAGCTCAGTTCTGGGCATCTTTGAAATACCTATACAAACTTGTTCCTACATAGTAACTTGCAACTTTGAATGAGAATGTGCTTGCTTGCAGCAACGTGCTATATGTTCTGAATGCCCGAATTGGGAATCTGTGTCAAAACTATGTTAGGAATTATGTGATCCTTACTAGCTGGAAGTAAGGGAGATGGGGCATGAAGTTATTTCTAGGAGTTGGACACATACCAAGTTTAGCTCAGTTCTGGGCATCTTTGAAATACCTATACAAACTTGTTCCTACATAGTAACTTGCAACTTTGAATGAGAATGTGCTTGCTTGCAGCAACGTGCTATATGTTCTGAATGCCCGATTTGGGAATCTGTGTCAAAACTTTGTTAGGAATTATGTGATCCTTACTAGCTGGAAGTAAATGAGATGCAGCATAAGTTATTTCTAGGAGTTGGACACATACCAAGTTTAGCTCAGTTCTGGGCATCTTTGAAATACCTATACAAACTTGTTCCTACATAGTAACTTGCATCTTTGAATGAGAATCTGCTTGCTTACAGCAACGTGCTATATGTTCTGAATGCCCGAATTGGGAATCTGTGTCAAAACTTTGTTAGGAATTATGTGATCCTTACTAGCTGGAAGTAAGGGAGATGGGGCATGAAGTTATTTCTAGGAGTTGGACACATACCAAGTTTAGCTCAGTTCTGGGCATCTTTGAAATACCTATACAAACTTGTTCCTACATAGTAACTTGCAACTTTGAATGAGAATGTGCTTGCTTACAGCAACGTGCTATATGTTCTGAATGCCCGAATTGGGAATCTGTGTCAAAACTTTGTTAGGAATTATGTGATCCTTACTAGCTGGAAGTAAGGGAGATGGGGCATGAAGTTATTTCTAGGAGTTGGACACATACCAAGTTTAGCTCAGTTCTGGGCATCTTTGAAATACCTATACAAACTTGTTCCTACATAGTAACTTGCAACTTTGAATGAGAATGTGCTTGCGTACAGCAACGTGCTATATGTTCTGAATGCCCGAATTGGGAATCTGTGTCAAAACTTTGTTAGGAATTATGTGATCCTTACTAGCTGGAAGTAAGGGAGATGGGGCATGAAGTTATTTCTTGGAGTTGGAGACATACCATGTTTAGCTCAGTTCTGGGCATCTTTGAAATACCTATACAAACTTGTTCCTACATAGTAACTTGCATCTTTGAATGAGAATCTGCTTGCTTACAGCAACGTACTATATGTTCTGAATGCCGGAATTGGGAATCTGTGTCAAAACTTTGTTAGGAATTATGTGATCCTTACTAGCTGGAAGTAAGGGAGATGGGGCATGAAGTTATTTCTAGGAGTTGGACACATACCAAGTTTAGCTCAGTTCTGGGCATCTTTGAAATACCTATACAAACTTGTTCCTACATAGTAACTTGCAACTTTGAATGAGAATGTGCTTGCTTACAGCAACGTGCTATATGTTCTGAATGCCCGAATTGGCAATCTGTGTCAAAACTTTGTTAGGAATTATGTGATCCTTACTAGCTGGAAGTAAGGGAGATGGGGCATGAAGTTATTTCTAGGAGTTGGACACATACCAAGTTTAGCTCAGTTCTGGGCATCTTTGAAATACCTATACAAACTTGTTCCTACATAGTAACTTGCATCTTTGAATGAGAATCTGCTTGCTTACAGCAACGTGCTATATGTTCTGAATGCCCGAATTGGGAATCTGTGTCAAAACTTTGTTAGGAATTATGTGATCCTTACTAGCTGGAAGTAAGGGAGATGGGGCATGAAGTTATTTCTAGGAGTTGGACACATACCAAGTTTAGCTCAGTTCTGGGCATCTTTGAAATACCTATACAAACTTGTTCCTACATAGTAACTTGCAACTTTGAATGAAAATGTGCTTGCTTACAGCAACGTGCTATATGTTCTGAATGCCCGAATTGGGAATCTGTGTCAAAACTTTGTTAGGAATTATGTGATCCTTACTAGCTGGAAGTAAGGGAGATGGAGCATGAAGTTATTTCTAGGAGTTGGACACATACCAAGTTTAGCTCAGTTCTGGGCATCTTTGAAATACCTATACAAACTTGTTCCTACATAATAACTTGCATCTTTGAATGAGAATGTGCTTGCTTACAGCAACGTGCTATATGTTCTGAATGCACGAATTGGCAATCTGTGTCAAAACTTTGTTAGGAATTATGTTATCCTTACTAGCTGGAAGTAAGTGAGATGGGGCATGAAGTTATTTCTAGGAGTTGGACACATACCAAGTTTAGCTCAGTTCTGGGCATCTTTGAAATACCTATACAAACTTGTTCCTACATAGTAACTTGCATCTTTGAATGAGAATCTGCTTGCTTACAGCAACGTGCTATATGTTCTGAATGCCCGAAATGGGAATCTGTGTCAAAACTTTGTTAGGAATTATGTGATCCTTACTAGCTGGAAGTAAGGGAGATGGGGCATGAAGTTATTTCTTGGAGTTGGAGACATACCATGTTTAGCTCAGTTCTGTGCATCTTTGAAATACCTATACAAACTTGTTCCTACATAGTAACTTGCATCTTTGAATGAGAATCTGCTTGCTTACAGCAACGTGCTATATGTTCTGAATGCCCGAATTGGGAATCTGTGTCAAAACTTTGTTAGGAATTATGTGATCCTTACTAGCTGGAAGTAAGGGAGATGGGGCATGAAGTTATTTCTAGGAGTTGGACACATACCAAGTTTAGCTCAGTTCTGGGCATCTTTGAAATACCTATACAAACTTGTTCCTATATAGTAACTTGCAACTTTGAATGAAAATGTGCTTGCTTACAGCAACGTGCTATATGTTCTGAATGCCCGAATTGGGAATCTGTGTCAAAACTTTGTTAGGAATCATGTGATCCTTACTAGCTGGAAGTAAGGGAGATGGGGCATGAAGTTATTTCTAGGAGTTGGACACATACCAAGTTTAGCTCAGTTCTGGGCATCTTTGAAATACCTATACAAACTTGTTCCTACATAGTAACTTGCAACTTTGAATGAGAATGTGCTTGCTTACAGCAACGTGCTATATGTTCTGAATGCCCGAATTGGGAATCTGTGTCAAAACTTTGTTAGGAATTATGTGATCCTTACTAGCTGGAAGTAAGGGAGATGGGGCATGAAGTTATTTCTAGGAGTTGGACACATACCAAGTTTAGCTCAGTTCTGGGCATCTTTGAAATACCTATACAAACTTGTTCCTACATAGTAACTTGCATCATTAATGAGAATCTGCTTGCTTACAGCAACGTGCTATATGTTCTGAATGCCCGAATTGGGAATCTGTGTCAAAACTTTGTTAGGAATTATGTGATCCTTACTAGCTGGAAGTAAGGGAGATGGGGCATGAATTTATTTCTAGGAGTTGGACACATACCAAGTTTAGCTCAGTTCTGGGCATCTTTGAAATACCTATACAAACTTGTTCCTACATAGTAACTTGCAACTTTGAATGAGAATCTGCTTGCTTACAGCAACGTGCTATATGTTCTGAATGCCCGAATTGGGAATCTGTGTCAAAACTTTGTTAGGAATCATGTGATCCTTACTAGCTGGAAGTAAGGGAGATGGGGCATGAAGTTATTTCTAGGAGTTGGACACAAACCAAGTTTAGCTCAGTTCTGGGCATCTTTGAAATACCTATACAAACTTGTTCCTACATAGTAACTTGCAACTTTGAATGAAAATGTGCTTGCTTACAGCAACGTGCTATATGTTCTGAATGCCCGAATTGGGAATCTGTGTCAAAACTTTGTTAGGAATCATGTGATCCTTACTAGCTGAAAGTAAGGGAGATGGGGCATGAAGTTATTTCTAGGAGTTGGACACATACCAAGTTTAGCTCAGTTCTGGGCATCTTTGAAATACCTATACAAACTTGTTCCTACATAGTAACTTGCAACTTTGAATGAAAATGTGCTTTCTTACAGCAATGTGCTATATGTTCTGAATGCCCGAATTGGGAATCTGTGTCAAAACTTTGTTAGGAATCATGTGATCCTTACTAGCTGGAAGTAAGTGAGATGGGGCATGAAGTTATTTCTAGGAGTTGGACACATACCAAGTTTAGCTCAGTTCTGGGCATCTTTGAAATACCTATACAAACTTGTTCCTACATAGCAACTTGCAACTTTGAATGAGAATGTGCTTGCTTACAGCAACGTGCTATATGTTCTGAATGCCCGAATTGGGAATCTGTGTCAAAACTTTGTTAGGAATTATGTGATCCTTACTAGCTGGAAGTAAGGGAGATGGGGCATGAAGTTATTTCTAGGAGTTGGACACATACCAAGTTTAGCTCAGTTCTGGGCATCTTTGAAATACCTATACAAACTTGTTCCTACCTAGTAACTTGCATCTTTGAATGAGAATCTGCTTGCTTACAGCAACGTGCTATATGTTCTGAATGCCCGAATTGGGAATCTGTGTCAAAACTTTGTTAGGAATTATGTGATCCTTATTAGCTGGAAGTAAGGGAGATGGGGCATGAAGTTATTTCTAGGAGTTGGACACATACCAAGTTTAGCTCAGTTCTGGGCATCTTTGAAATACCTATACAAACTTGTTCCTACATAGTAACTTGCAACTTTGAATGAAAATGTGCTTGCTTACAGCAACGTGCTATATGTTCTGAATGCCCGAATTGGGAATCTGTGTCAAAACTTTGTTAGGAATTATGTGATCCTTACTAGCTGGAAGTAAGGGAGATGGGGCATGAAGTTATTTCTAGGAGTTGGACACATACCAAGTTTAGCTCAGTTCTGGGCATCTTTGAAATACCTATACAAACTTGTTCCTACCTAGTAACTTGCATCTTTGAATGAGAATCTGCTTGCTTACAGCAACGTGCTATATGTTCTGAATGCCCGAATTGGGAATCTGTGTCAAAACTTTGTTAGGAATTATGTGATCCTTATTAGCTGGAAGTAAGGGAGATGGGGCATGAAGTTATTTCTAGGAGTTGGACACATACCAAGTTTAGCTCAGTTCTGGGCATCTTTGAAATACCTATACAAACTTGTTCCTACATAGTAACTTGCATCTTTGAATGAGAATCTGCTTGCTTACAGCAACGTGCTATATGTTCTGAATGCCCGAATTGGGAATCTGTGTCAAAACTTTGTTAGGAATTATGTGATCCTTACTAGCTGGAAGTAAGGGAGATGGGGCATGAAGTTATTTCTAGGAGTTGGACACATACCAAGTTTAGCTCAGTTCTGGGCATCTTTGAAATACCTATACAAACTTGTTCCTACATAGTAACTTGCAACTTTGAATGAGAATCTGCTTGCTTACAGCAACGTGCTATATGTTCTGAATGCCCGAATTGGGAATCTGTGTCAAAACTTTGTTAGGAATTATGTGATCCTTACTAGCTGGAAGTAAGGGAGATGGGGCATGAAGCTATTTCTAGGACTTGGACACATACCAAGTTTAGCTCAGTTCTGGGCATCTTTGAAATACCTATACAAACTTGTTCCTACATAGTAACTTGCAACTTTGAATGAAAATGTGCTTGCTTACAGCAACGTGCTATATGTTCTGAATGCCCGAATTGGGAATCTGTGTCAAAACTTTGTTAGGAATTATGTGATCCTTACTAGCTGGAAGTAAGGGAGATGGGGCATGAAGTTATTTCTAGGAGTTGGACACATACCAAGTTTAGCTCAGTTCTGGGCATCTTTGAAATACCTATACAAACTTGTTCCTAAATAGTAACTTGCAACTTTGAATGAGAATGTGCTTGCTTGCAGCAACGTGCTATATGTTCTGAATGCCCGAATTGGGAATCTGTGTCAAAACTTTGTTAGGAATTATGTGATCCTTACTAGCTGGAAGTAAGGGAGATGGGGCATGAAGTTATTTCTAGGAGTTGGACACATACCAAGTTTAGCTCAGTTCTGGGCATCTTTGAAATACCTATACAAACTTGTTCCTACATAGTAACTTGCATCTTTGAATGAGAATGTGCTTGCTTGCAGCAACGTGCTCTATGTTCTGAATGCCCGAATAGGGAATCTGTGTCAAAACTTTGTTAGGAATTCTGTGATCCTTACTAGCTGGAAGTAAGGGAGATGGGGCATGAAGTTATTTCTAGGAGTTGGACACATACCAAGTTTAGCTCAGTTCTGGGCATCTTTGAAATACCTATACAAACTTGTTCCTACATAGTAACTTGCAACTTTGAATGAGAATCTGCTTGCTTACAGCAACGTGCTCTATGTTCTGAATGCCCGAATTGGGAATCTGTGTCAAAACTTTGTTAGGAATTATGTGATCCTTACTAGCTGGAAGTAAGGGAGATGGGGCATGAAGTTATTTCTAGGAGTTGGACACATACCAAGTTTAGCTCAGTTCTGGGCATCTTTGAAATACCTATACAAACTTGTTCCTACATAGTAACTTGCAACTTTGAATGAGAATCTGCTTGCTTACAGCAACGTGCTCTATGTTCTGAATGCCCGAATTGGGAATCTGTGTCAAAACTTTGTTAGGAATTATGTGATCCTTACTAGCTGGAAGTAAGGGAGATGGGGCATGAAGTTATTTCTAGGAGTTGGACACATACCAAGTTTAGCTCAGTTCTGGGCATCTTTGAAATACCTATACAAACTTGTTCCTACATAGTAACTTGCAACTTTGAATGAGAATGTGCTTGCTTACAGCAACGTGCTATATGTTCTGAATGCCCGAATTGGGAATCTGTGTCAAAACTTTGTTAGGAATTATGTGATCCTTACTAGCTGGAAGTAAGGGAGATGGGGCATGAAGTTATTTCTAGGAGTTGGACACATACCAAGTTTAGCTCAGTTCTGGGCATCTTTGAAATACCTATACAAACTTGTTCCTACATAGTAACTTGCAACTTTGAATGAGAATGTGCTTGCTTGCAGCAACGTGCTATATGTTCTGAATGCCCGAATTGGGAATCTGTGTCAAAACTTTGTTAGGAATTATGTGATCCTTACTAGCTGGAAGTAAGGGAGATGGGGCATGAAGTTATTTCTAGGAGTTGGACACATACCAAGTTTAGCTCAGTTCTGGGCATCTTTGAAATACCTATACAAACTTGTTCCTACATAGTAACTTGCATCTTTGAATGAGAATCTGCTTGCTTACAGCAACGTGCTATATGTTCTGAATGCCCGAATTGGCAATCTGTGTCAAAACTTTGTTAGGAATTATGTTATCCTTACTAGCTGGAAGTAAGTGAGATGGGGCATGATGTTATTTTTAGGAGTTGGACACATACCAAGTTTAGCTCAGTTCTGGGCATCTTTGAAATACCTATACAAACTTGTTCCTACATAGTAACTTGCATCTTTGAATGAGAATCTGCTTGCTTACAGCAACGTGCTATATGTTCTGAATGCCCGAATTGGGAATCTGTGTCAAAACTCCGTTAAGAATTATGTGATCCTTACTAGCTGGAAGTAAGGGAGATGGGGCATGAAGTTATTTCTAGGAGTTGGACACATACCAAGTTTAGCTCAGTTCTGGGCATCTTTGAAATACCTATACAAACTTGTTCCTACATAGTAACTTGCAACTTTGAATGAGAATCTGCTTGCTTACAGCAACGTGCTATATGTTCTGAATGCCCGAATTGGGAATCTGTGTCAAAACTTTGTTAGGAATCATGTGATCCTTACTAGCTGGAAGTAAGGGAATGGGGCATGAAGTTATTTCTAGGAGTTGAACACAAACCAAGTTTAGCTCAGTTCTGGGCATCTTTGAAATACCTATACAAACTTGTTCCTACATAGTAACTTGCAACTTTGAATGAAAATGTGCTTGCTTACAGCAACGTGCTATATGTTCTGAATGCCCGAATTGGGAATCTGTGTCAAAACTTTGTTAGGAATCATGTGATCCTTACTAGCTGGAAGTAAGGGAGATGGGGCATGAAGTTATTTCTAGGAGTTGGACACATACCAAGTTTAGCTCAGTTCTGGGCATCTTTGAAATACCTATACAAACTTGTTCCTACATAGTAACTTGCAACTTTGAATGAGAATGTGCTTGCTTACAGCAACGTGCTATATGTTCTGAATGCCCGAATTGGGAATCTGTGTCAAAACTTTGTTAGGAATTATGTGATCCTTACTAGCTGGAAGTAAGGGAGATGGGGCATGAAGTTATTTCTAGGAGTTGGACACATACCAAGTTTAGCACAGTTCTGGGCATCTTTGAAATACCTATACAACTTGTTCCTACATAGTAACTTGCAACTTTGAATGAGAATGTGCTTGCTTACAGCAACGTGCCATATGTTCTGAATGCCCGAATAGGGAATCTGTGTCAAAACTTTGTTAGGAATTATGTGATCCTTACTAGCTGGAAGTAAGTGAGATGGGGCATGAAGTTATTTCTAGGAGTTGGAGACATACCAAGTTTAGCTCAGTTCTGGGCATCTTTGAAATACCTATACAAACTTGTTCCTACATAGTAACTTGCATCTTTGAATGAGAATGTGCTTGCTTACAGCAACGTGCTATATGTTCTGAATGCCCGAATTGGGAATCCGTGTCAAAATTTGTTAGGAATTATGTAATCCTTACCAGCTTGAAGTAAGGGAGATGGGCCATGAAGTTATTTCTAGGAGTTGGACACATACCAAGTTTAGCTCAGTTCTGGGCATCTTTGAAATACGTATACAAACTTGTTCCTACATATTAACTTGCAACTTTGAATGAGAATGTGCTTGCTTACAGCAACGTGCTATATGCTCTGAATGCCCGAAAAGGGAATCTGCGTCAAAACTTTGTTAGGAATTATGTGATCCTTAGTAGCTTGAAGTAAGTGAGATGGGGCATGAAGTTATTTCAAGGAGTTGGAGACATACAACGTTTAGCTCAGTTCTGGGCATCTTTGAAATACCTATACAAACTTGTTCCTACATAGTAACTTGCAACTTTGAATGAGAATGTGCTTGCTTACAGCAACGTGCTATATGTTCTGAATGCCCGAATTGGGAATCTGTGTCAAAACTTTGTTAGAAATTATGTGATCCTTACTAGATGGAAGTAAGGGAGTTGGGGCATGAAGGTATTTCTAGGAGTTGGACACATACCAAGTTTAGCACAGTTCTGGGCATCTTTGAAATACCTATACAAACTTGTTCCTACATAGTAACTTGCAACTTTGAATGAGAATGTGCTTGCTTACAGCAACGTGCTACATGTTCTGAATGCCCGATTTGGGAATCTGTGTCAAAACTTTGTTAGGAATTATGTGATCCTTACTAGCTGGAAGTAAGTGAGATGGGGCATGAAGTTATTTCTAGGAGTTGGAGACATACAACGTTTAGCTCAGTTCTGGGCATCTTTGAAATACCTATACAAACTTGTTCCTACATAGTAACTTGCAACTTTGAATGCGAATGTGCTTGCTTGCAGCAACGTGCTATATGTTCTGAATGCCCGAATTGGGAATCTGTGTCAAAACTTTGTTAGGAATTATGTGATCCTTACTAGCTGGAAGTAAGGCAGATGGGGCATGAAATTATTTCTTGGAGTTGGACACATACCAAGTTTAGCTCAGTTCTGGGCATCTTTGAAATACCTATACAAACTTGTTCCTACATAGTAACTTGCAACTTTGAATGAGAATGTGCTTGCTTGCAGCAACGTGCTATATGTTCTGAATGCCCGATTTGGGAATCTGTGTCAAAACTTTGTTAGGAATTATGTGATCCTTACTAGCTGGAAGTAAGGGAGATGGAGCATGAAGTTATTTCTAGGAGTTGGACACATACCAAGTTTAGCTCAGTTCTGGGCATCTTTGAAATACCTATACAAACTTGTTCCTACATAGTAACATGCATCTTTGAATGAGAATGTGCTTGCTTACAGCAACGTGCTATATGTTCTGAATGCCCGAATTGGCAGTCTGTGTCAAAACTTTGTTAGGAATTATGTGATCCTTACTAGCTGGAAGTAAGGGAGATGGGGCATGAAGTTATTTCTAGGAGTTGGACACATACCAAGTTTAGCTCAGTTCTGGGCATCTTTGAAATACCTATACAAACTTGTTCCTACATAGTAACTTGCATCTTTGAATGAGAATCTGCTTGCTTACAGCAACGTGCTATATGTTCTGAATGCCCGAATTGGGAATCTGTGTCAAAACTTTGTTAGGAATTATGTGATCCTTACTAGCTGGAAGTAAGGGAGATGGGGCATGAAGTTATTTCTAGGAGTTGGACACATACCAAGTTTAGCTCAGTTCTGGGCATCATTCAAATACCTATACACTCTTGTTCCTACATAGTAACTTGCAACTTTGAATGAAAATGTGCTTGCTTACAGCAACGTGCTATATGTTCTGAATGCCCGAATTGGGAATCTGTGTCAAAACTTTGTTAGGAATTATGTGATCCTTACTAGCTGGAAGTAAGGGAGATGGGGCATGAAGTTATTTCTAGGAGTTGGACACATACCAAGTTTAGCTCAGTTCTGGGCATCTTTGAAATACCTATACAAACTTGTTCCTACATAGTAACTTGCAACTTTGAATGAAAATGTGCTTGCTTACAGCAACGTGCTATATGTTCTGAATGCCCGAATTGGGAATCTGTGTCAAAACTTTGTTAGGAATTATGTGATCCTTACTAGCTGGAAGTAAGGGAGATGGGGCATGAAGTTATTTCTTGGAGTTGGAGACATACCGAGTTTAGCTCAGTTCTGTGCATCTTTGAAATACCTATACAAACTTGTTCCTACATAGTAACTTGCAACTTTGAATGAGAATGTGCTTGCTTACAGCAACGTGCTATATGTTCTGAATGCCCGAATTGGGAATCTGTGTCAAAACTTTGTTAGGAATTATGTGATCCTTACTAGCTGGAAGTAAGGGAGATGGGGCATGAAGATATTTCTTGGAGTTGGAGACATACCGAGTTTAGCTCAGTTCTGGGCATCTTTGAAATACCTATACAAACTTGTTCCTACATAGTAACTTGCAACTTTGAATGAGAATGTGCTTGCTGACAGCAACGTGCTATATGTTGTGAATGCCCGAATTGGCAATCTGTGTCAAAACTTTGTTAGGAATTATGTGATCCTTACTAGCTGGAAGTAAGGGAGATGGAGCATGAAGTTATTTCTAGGAGTTGGACACATACCAAGTTTAGCTCAGTTCTGGGCATCTTTGAAATACCTATATAAACTTGTTCCTACCTAGTAACTTGCATCTTTGAATGAGAATGTGCTTGCTTACAGCAACGTGCTATATGTTCTGAATGCCCGAATTGGCAATCTGTGTCAAAACTTTGTTAGGAATTATGTGATCCTTACTAGCTGGAAGTAAGGGAGATGGGGCATGAAGTTATTTCTAGGAGTTGGACACATAACAAGTTTAGCTCAGTTCTGGGCATCTTTGAAATACCTATACAAACTTGTTCCTACATAGTAACTTGCATCTTTGAATGAGAATCTGCTTGCTTACAGGAACGTGCTATATGTTCTGAATGCCCGAATTGGGAATCTGTGTCAAAACTTTGTTAGGAATTATGTGATCCTTACTAGCTGGAAGTAAGGGAGATGGGGCATGAAGTTATTTCTAGGAGTTGGACACATACCAAGTTTAGCTCAGTTCTGGGCATCTTTGAAATACCTATACAAACTTGTTCCTACATAGTAACTTGCAACTTTGAATGAGAATGTGCTTGCTTAGAGCAACGTGCTATATGTTCTGAATGCCCGAATTGGGAATCTGTGTCAAAACTTTGTTAGGAATTATGTGATCCTTACTAGCTGGAAGTAAGGGAGATGGGGCATGAAGTTATTTCTAGGAGTTGGACACATACCAAGTTTAGCTCAGTTCTGGGCATCTTTGAAATACCTATACAAACTTGTTCCTACATAGTAACTTGCAACTTTGAATGAAAATGTGCCTGCTTACCGCAACGTGCTATATGTTCTGAATGCCCGAATTGGGAATCTGTGTCAAAACTTTGTTAGGAATTATGTGATGCTTACTAGCTGGAAGTAAGGGAGATGGGGCATGAAGATATTTCTTGGAGTTTGAGACACACCGAGTTTAGCTCAGTTCTGGGCATCTTTGAAATACCTATACTAATTTGTTCCTACATAGTCACTTGCATCTTTGAATGAGAATGTGCTTGCTGACAGCAACGTGCTATATGTTCTGAATGCCCGAATTGGCAATCTGTGTCAAAACTTTGTTAGGAATTATGTGATCCTTACTAGCTGGAAGTAAGGGAGATGGAGCATGAAGTTATTTCTAGGAGTTGGACACATACCAAGTTTAGCTCAGTTCTGGGCATCTTTGAAATACCTATATAAACTTGTTCCTACCTAGTAACTTGCATCTTTGAATGAGAATGTGCTTGCTTACAGCAACGTGCTATATGTTCTGAATGCCCGAATTGGCAATCTGTGTCAAAACTTTGTTAGGAATTATGTGATCCTTACTAGCTGGAAGTAAGGGAGATGGGGCATGAAGTTATTTCTAGGAGTTGGACACATAACAAGTTTAGCTCAGTTCTGGGCATCTTTGAAATACCTATACAAACTTGTTCCTACATAGTAACTTGCATCTTTGAATGAGAATCTGCTTGCTTACAGGAACGTGCTATATGTTCTGAATGCCCGAATTGGGAATCTGTGTCAAAACTTTGTTAGGAATTATGTGATCCTTA
The DNA here is from genome assembly GCF_020826845.1 of Diceros bicornis minor. Classification (NCBI taxonomy): domain Eukaryota; kingdom Metazoa; phylum Chordata; class Mammalia; order Perissodactyla; family Rhinocerotidae; genus Diceros; species Diceros bicornis. The sequence goes on along the minus strand of NW_026691212.1, from coordinate 165,836 downwards.
CTAGCTGGAAGTAAGGGAGATGGGGCATGAAGTTATTTCTAGGAGTTGGACACATACCAAGTTTAGCTCAGTTCTGGGCATCTTTGAAATACCTATACAAACTTGTTCCTACATAGTAACTTGCAACTTTGAATGAGAATGTGCTTGCTTAGAGCAACGTGCTATATGTTCTGAATGCCCGAATTGGGAATCTGTGTCAAAACTTTGTTAGGAATTATGTGATCCTTACTAGCTGGAAGTAAGGGAGATGGGGCATGAAGTTATTTCTAGGAGTTGGACACATACCAAGTTTAGCTCAGTTCTGGGCATCTTTGAAATACCTATACAAACTTGTTCCTACATAGTAACTTGCAACTTTGAATGAGAATGTGCTTGCTTACAGCAACGTGCTATATGTTCTGAATGCCCGAATTGGGAATCTGTGTCAAAACTTTGTTAGGAATTATGTGATCCTTACTAGATGGAAGTAAGTGAGATGGGGCATGAAGTTATTTCTAGGAGTTGGAGACATACAACGTTTAGCTCAGTTCTGGGCTTCTTTGAAATACCTATACAAACTTGTTCCTACATAGTAACTTGCAACTTTGAATGAGAATGTGCTTGCTTACAGCAACGTGCTATATGTTCTGAATGCCCGAATTGGGAATCTGTGTCAAAACTTTGTTAGAAATTATGTGATCCTTACTAGATGGAAGTAAGGGAGTTGGGGCATGAAGGTATTTCTAGGAGTTGGACACATACCAAGTTTAGCACAGTTCTGGGCATCTTTGAAATACCTATACAAACTTGTTCCTACATAGTAACTTGCAACTTTGAATGAGAATGTGCTTGCTTACAGCAACGTGCTATATGTTCTGAATGCCCGATTTGGGAATCTGTGTCAAAACTTTGTTAGGAATTATGTGATCCTTACTAGCTGGAAGTAAGTGAGATGGGGCATGAAGTTATTTCTAGGAGTTGGAGACATACAACGTTTAGCTCAGTTCTGGGCATCTTTGAAATACCTATACAAACTTGTTCCTACATAGTAACTTGCAACTTTGAATGAGAATGTGCTTGCTTGCAGCAACGTGCTATATGTTCTGAATGCCCGAATAGGGAATCTGTGTCAAAACTTTGTTAGGAATTATGTGATCCTTACTAGCTGGAAGTAAGGCAGATGGGGCATGAAATTATTTCTTGGAGTTGGACACATACCAAGTTTAGCTCAGTTCTGGGCATCTTTGAAATACCTATACAAACTTGTTCCTACATAGTAACTTGCAACTTTGAATGAGAATGTGCTTGCTTGCAGCAACGTGCTATATGTTCTGAATGCCCGATTTGGGAATCTGTGTCAAAACTTTGTTAGGAATTATGTGATCCTTACTAGCTGGAAGTAAGGGAGATGGAGCATGAAGTTATTTCTAGGAGTTGGACACATACCAAGTTTAGCTCAGTTCTGGGCATCTTTGAAATACCTATACAAACTTGTTCCTACATAGTAACATGCATCTTTGAATGAGAATGTGCTTGCTTACAGCAACGTGCTATATGTTCTGAATGCCCGAATTGGCAGTCTGTGTCAAAACTTTGTTAGGAATTATGTGATCCTTACTAGCTGGAAGTAAGGGAGATGGGGCATGAAGTTATTTCTAGGAGTTGGACACATACCAAGTTTAGCTCAGTTCTGGGCATCTTTGAAATACCTATACAAACTTGTTCCTACATAGTAACTTGCATCTTTGAATGAGAATCTGCTTGCTTACAGCAACGTGCTATATGTTCTGAATGCCCGAATTGGGAATCTGTGTCAAAACTTTGTTAGGAATTATGTGATCCTTACTAGCTGGAAGTAAGGGAGATGGGGCATGAAGTTATTTCTAGGAGTTGGACACATACCAAGTTTAGCTCAGTTCTGGGCATCATTCAAATACCTATACACTCTTGTTCCTACATAGTAACTTGCAACTTTGAATGAAAATGTGCTTGCTTACAGCAACGTGCTATATGTTCTGAATGCCCGAATTGGGAATCTGTGTCAAAACTTTGTTAGGAATTATGTGATCCTTACTAGCTGGAAGTAAGGGAGATGGGGCATGAAGTTATTTCTAGGAGTTGGACACATACCAAGTTTAGCTCAGTTCTGGGCATCTTTGAAATACCTATACAAACTTGTTCCTACATAGTAACTTGCAACTTTGAATGAAAATGTGCTTGCTTACAGCAACGTGCTATATGTTCTGAATGCCCGAATTGGGAATCTGTTTCAAAACTTTGTTAGGAATTATGTGATCCTTACTAGCTGGAAGTAAGGGAGATGGGGCATGAAGTTATTTCTTGGAGTTGGAGACATACCGAGTTTAGCTCAGTTCTGGGCATCTTTGAAATACCTATACAAACTTGTTCCTACATAGTAACTTGCAACTTTGAATGAGAATCTGCTTGCTTACAGCAACGTGCTATATGTTCTGAATGCCCGAATTGGGAATCTGTGTCAAAACTTTGTTAGGAATTATGTGATCCTTACTAGCTGGAAGTAAGGGAGATGGGGCATGAAGTTATTTCTTGGAGTTGGAGACATACCGAGTTTAGCTCAGTTCTGGGCATCTTTGAAATACCTATACAAACTTGTTCCTACATAGTAACTTGCAACTTTGAATGAGAATGTGCTTGCTGACAGCAACGTGCTATATGTTGTGAATGCCCGAATTGGCAATCTGTGTCAAAACTTTGTTAGGAATTATGTGATCCTTACTAGCTGGAAGTAAGGGAGATGGAGCATGAAGTTATTTCTAGGAGTTGGACACATACCAAGTTTAGCTCAGTTCTGGGCATCTTTGAAATACCTATATAAACTTGTTCCTACCTAGTAACTTGCATCTTTGAATGAGAATGTGCTTGCTTACAGCAACGTGCTATATGTTCTGAATGCCCGAATTGGCAATCTGTGTCAAAACTTTGTTAGGAATTATGTGATCCTTACTAGCTGGAAGTAAGGGAGATGGGGCATGAAGTTATTTCTAGGAGTTGGACACATAACAAGTTTAGCTCAGTTCTGGGCATCTTTGAAATACCTATACAAACTTGTTCCTACATAGTAACTTGCATCTTTGAATGAGAATCTGCTTGCTTACAGGAACGTGCTATATGTTCTGAATGCCCGAATTGGGAATCTGTGTCAAAACTTTGTTAGGAATTATGTGATCCTTACTAGCTGGAAGTAAGGGAGATGGGGCATGAAGTTATTTCTAGGAGTTGGACACATACCAAGTTTAGCTCAGTTCTGGGCATCTTTGAAATACCTATACAAACTTGTTCCTACATAGTAACTTGCAACTTTGAATGAGAATGTGCTTGCTTAGAGCAACGTGCTATATGTTCTGAATGCCCGAATTGGGAATCTGTGTCAAAACTTTGTTAGGAATTATGTGATCCTTACTAGCTGGAAGTAAGGGAGATGGGGCATGAAGTTATTTCTAGGAGTTGGACACATACCAAGTTTAGCTCAGTTCTGGGCATCTTTGAAATACCTATACAAACTTGTTCCTACATAGTAACTTGCAACTTTGAATGAAAATGTGCCTGCTTACCGCTACGTGCTATATGTTCTGAATGCCCGAATTGGGAATCTGTGTCAAAACTTTGTTAGGAATTATGTGATGCTTACTAGCTGGAAGTAAGGGAGATGGGGCATGAAGATATTTCTTGGAGTTTGAGACACACCGAGTTTAGCTCAGTTCTGGGCATCTTTGAAATACCTATACTAATTTGTTCCTACATAGTCACTTGCATCTTTGAATGAGAATGTGCTTGCTGACAGCAACGTGCTATATGTTCTGAATGCCCGAATTGGCAATCTGTGTCAAAACTTTGTTAGGAATTATGTGATCCTTACTAGCTGGAAGTAAGGGAGATGGAGCATGAAGTTATTTCTAGGAGTTGGACACATACCAAGTTTAGCTCAGTTCTGGGCATCTTTGAAATACCTATATAAACTTGTTCCTACCTAGTAACTTGCATCTTTGAATGAGAATGTGCTTGCTTACAGCAACGTGCTATATGTTCTGAATGCCCGAATTGGCAATCTGTGTCAAAACTTTGTTAGGAATTATGTGATCCTTACTAGCTGGAAGTAAGGGAGATGGGGCATGAAGTTATTTCTAGGAGTTGGACACATAACAAGTTTAGCTCAGTTCTGGGCATCTTTGAAATACCTATACAAACTTGTTCCTACATAGTAACTTGCATCTTTGAATGAGAATCTGCTTGCTTACAGGAACGTGCTATATGTTCTGAATGCCCGAATTGGGAATCTGTGTCAAAACTTTGTTAGGAATTATGTGATCCTTACTAGCTGGAAGTAAGGGAGATGGGGCATGAAGTTATTTCTAGGAGTTGGACACATACCAAGTTTAGCTCAGTTCTGGGCATCTTTGAAATACCTATACAAACTTGTTCCTACATAGTAACTTGCAACTTTGAATGAGAATGTGCTTGCTTAGAGCAACGTGCTATATGTTCTGAATGCCCGAATTGGGAATCTGTGTCAAAACTTTGTTAGGAATTATGTGATCCTTACTAGCTGGAAGTAAGGGAGATGGGGCATGAAGTTATTTCTAGGAGTTGGACACATACCAAGTTTAGCTCAGTTCTGGGCATCTTTGAAATACCTATACAAACTTGTTCCTACATAGTAACTTGCAACTTTGAATGAGAATGTGCCTGCTTACCGCAACGTGCTATATGTTCTGAATGCCCGAATTGGGAATCTGTGTCAAAACTTTGTTAGGAATTATGTGATCCTTACTAGCTGGAAGTAAGGGAGATGGGGCATGAAGATATTTCTTGGAGTTTGAGACACACCGAGTTTAGCTCAGTTCTGGGCATCTTTGAAATACCTATACTAATTTGTTCCTACATAGTCACTTGCATCTTTGAATGAGAATGTGCTTGCTTACAGCAACGTGCTATATGTTCTGAATGCCCGAATTGGCAATCTGTGTCAAAACTTTGTTAGGAATTATGTGATCCTTACCAGCTGGAAGTAAGGGAGATGGGGCATGAAGTTATTTCTAGGAGTTGGACACATACCAAGTTTAGCTCAGTTCTGGGCATCTTTGAAATACCTATACAAACTTGTTCCTACATAGTAACTTGCAACTTTGAATGAAAATGTGCTTGCTTACACCAACGTGCTATATGTTCTGAATGCCCGAATTGGGAATCTGTGTCAAAACTTTGTTAGGAATTATGTGATCCTTACTAGCTGGAAGTAAGGGAGATGGGGCATGAAGTTATTTCTAGGAGTTGGACACATACCAAGTTTAGCTCAGTTCTGGGCATCTTTGAAATACCTATACAAACTTGTTCCTACATAGTAACTTGCAACTTTGAATGAAAATGTGCCTGCTTACAGCAACGTGCTATATGTTCTGAATGCCCGAATTGGGAATCTGTGTCAAAACTTTGTTAGGAATTATGTGATCCTTACTAGCTGGAAGTAAGGGAGATGGGGCATGAAGTTATTTCTAGGAGTTGGACACATACCAAGTTTAGCTCAGTTCTGGGCATCTTTGAAATACCTATACAAACTTGTTCCTACATAGTAACTTGCAACTTTGAATGAGAATGTGCTTCCTTACAGCAACGTGCTATATGTTCTGAATGCCCGAATTGGGAATCTGTGTCAAAACTTTGTTAGGAGTTATGTGATCCTTACTAGCAGGATGTAAGGGAGATGGGGCATGAAGTTATTTCTAGGAGTTGGACACATACCAAGTTTAGCTCAGTTCTGGGCCTCTTTGAAATACCTATAGAAACTTGTTTCTACATAGTAACTTGCATCATTAATGAGAATCTGCTTGCTTACAGCAACGTGCTATATGTTCTGAATGCCCGAATTGGGAATCTGTGTCAAAACTTTGTTAGGAATTATGTGATCCTTACTAGCTGGAAGTAAGGGAGATGGGGCATGAAGTTATTTCTAGGAGTTGGACACATACCAAGTTTAGCTCAGTTCTGGGCATCTTTGAAATACCTATACAAACTTGTTCCTACATAGTAACTTGCAACTTTGAATGAAAATGTGCTTGCTTACAGCAACGTGCTATATGTTCTGAATGCCCGAATTGGGAATCTGTGTCAAATCTTTGTTAGGAATCATGTGATCCTTACTAGCTGGAAGTAAGGGAGATTGGGCATGAAGTTATTTCTAGGAGTTGGACACATACCAAGTTTAGCTCAGTTCTGGGCATCTTTGAAATACCTATACAAACTTGTTCCTACATAGTAACTTGCAACTTTGAATGAGAATGTGCATGCTTGCAGCAACGTGCTATATGTTCTGAATGCCCGAATTGGGAATCTGTGTCAAAACTTTGTTAGGAATTATGTGATCCTTACTAGCTGGAAGTAAGGGAGATGGAGCATGAAGTTATTTCTAGGAGTTGGACACATACCAAGTTTAGCTCAGTTCTGGGCATCTTTGAAATACCTATAAAAACTTGTTCCTACATAGTAACTTGCATCTTTGAATGAGAATGTGCTTGCTTACAGCAACGTGCTATATGTTCTGAATGCCCGAATTGACAATCTGTGTCAAAACTTTGTTAGGAATTATGTGATCCTTACTAGCTGGAAGTAAGGGAGATGGGGCATCAAGTTATTTCTAGGAGTTGGACACATACCAAGTTTAGCTCAGTTCTGGGCATCTTTGAAATACCTATACAAACTTGTTCCTACATAGTAACTTGCAACTTTGAATGAGAATGTGCTTGCTTACAGCAACGTGCTATATGTTCTGAATGCCCGAATTGGGAATCTGTGTCAAAACTTTGTTAGGAATTATGTGATCCTTACTAGCTGGAAGTAAGGGAGATGGGGCATGAAGTTATTTCTAGGAGTTGGACACATACCAAGTTTAGCTCAGTTCTGGGCATCTTTGAAATACCTATACAAACTTGTTCCTACATAGTAACTTGCAACTTTGAATGAAAATGTGCTTGCTTACAGCAACGTGCTATATGTTCTGAATGCCCGAATTGGGAATCTGTGTCAAAACTTTGTTAGGAATTATGTGATCCTTACTAGCTGGAAGTAAGGGAGATGGGGCATGAAGTTATTTCTAGGAGTTGGACACATACCAAGTTTAGCTCAGTTCTGGGCATCTTTGAAATACCTATACAAACTTGTTCCTACATAGTAACTTGCAACTTTGAATGAGAATGTGCTTGCTTACAGCAACGTGCTATATGTTCTGAATGCCCGAATTGGGAATCTGTGTCAAAACTTTGTTAGGAATTATGTGATCCTTACTAGCTGGAAGTAAGGGAGATGGGGCATGAAGTTATTTCTTGGAGTTGGACACATACCAAGTTTAGCTCCGTTCTGGGCATCTTTGAAATACCTATACAAACTTGTTCCTACATAGTAACTTGCAACTTTGAATGAGAATGTGCTTGCTTGCAGCAACGTGCTATATGTTCTGAATGCCCGATTTGGGAATCTGTGTCAAAACTTTGTTAGGAATTATGTGATCCTTACTAGCTGGAAGTAAGGGAGATGGAGCATGAAGTTATTTCTAGGAGTTGGACACAAACCAAGTTTAGCTCAGTTCTGGGCATCTTTGAAATACCTATACAAACTTGTTCCTACATAGTAAGATGCATCTTTGAATGAGAATGTGCTTGCTTACAGCAACGTGCTATATGTTCTGAATGCCCGAATTGGGAATCTGTGTCAAAACTTTGTTAGGAATTATGTGATCCTTACTAGCTGGAAGTAAGTGAGATGGGGCATGAAGTTATTTCTAGGAGTTGGAGACATACAACGTTTAGCTCAGTTCTGGGCATCTTTGAAATACCTATACAAACTTGTTCCTACATAGTAACTTGCAACTTTGAATGAGAATGTGCTTGCTTGCAGCAACGTGCTATATGTTCTGAATGCCCGAATTGGGAATCTGTGTCAAAACTTTGTTAGGAATTATGTGATCCTTACTAGCTGGAAGTAAGGCAGATGGGGCATGAAGTTATTTCTTGGAGTTGGACACATACCAAGTTTAGCTCAGTTCTGGGCATCTTTGAAATACCTATACAAACTTGTTCCTACATAGTAACTTGCAACTTTGAATGAAAATGTGCTTGCTTGCAGCAACGTGCTATATGTTCTGAATGCCCGATTTGGGAATCTGTGTCAAAACTTTGTTAGGAATTATGTGATCCTTACTAGCTGGAAGTAAGGGAGATGGAGCATGAAGTTATTTCTAGGAGTTGGACACATACCAAGTTTAGCTCAGTTCTGGGCATCTTTGAAATACCTATACAAACTTGTTCCTACATAGTAACTTGCAACTTTGAATGAGAATGTGCTTGCTTACAGCAACGTGCTATATGTTCTGAATGCCCGAATTGGGAATCTGTGTCAAAACTTTGTTAGGAATTATGTGATCCTTACTAGCTGGAAGTAAGGGAGATGGGGCATGAAGTTATTTCTAGGAGTTGGACACATACCAAGTTTAGCTCAGTTCTGGGCATCATTCAAATACCTATACACTCTTGTTCCTACATAGTAACTTGCAACTTTGAATGAAAATGTGCTTGCTTACAGCAACGTGCTATATGTTCTGAATGCCCGAATTGGGAATCTGTGTCAAAACTTTGTTAGGAATTATGTGATCCTTATTAGCTGGAAGTAAGGGAGATGGGGCATGAAGTTATTTCTAGGAGTTGGACACATACCAAGTTTAGCTCAGTTATGGGCATCTTTGAAATACCTATACAAACTTGTTCCTACATAGTAACTTGCAACTTTGAATGAAAATGTGCTTGCTTACAGCAACGTGCTATATGTTCTGAATGCCCGAATTGGGAATCTGTGTCAAAACTTTGTTAGGAACTATGTGATCCTTACTAGCTGGAAGTAAGGGAGCTGGGGCATGAAGTTATTCCTAGGAGTTGGACACATACCGAGTTTAGCTCAGTTCTGGGCATCTTTGAAATACCTATACAAACTTGTTCCTACATAGTAACTTGCAACTTTGAATGAGAATGTGCTTGCTTACAGCAACGTGCTATATGTTCTGAATGCCCGAATTGGGAATCTGTGTCAAAACTTTGTTAGGAATTATGTGATCCTTACTAGCTGGAAGTAAGGGAGATGGGGCATGAAGTTATTTCTTGGAGTTGGAGACATACCGAGTTTAGCTCAGTTCTGGGCATCTTTGAAATACCTATACAAACTTGTTCCTACATAGTAACTTGCAACTTTGAATGAGAATGTGCTTGCTTACAGCAACGTGCTATATGTTCTGAATGCCCGAATTGGGAATCTGTGTCAAAACTTTGTTAGGAATTATGTGATCCTTACTAGCTGGAAGTAAGGGAGATGGGGCATGAAGTTATTTCTTGGAGTTGGAGACATACCGAGTTTAGCTCAGTTCTGGGCATCTTTGAAATACCTATACAAACTTGTTCCTACATAGTAACTTGCAACTTTGAATGAGAATGTGCTTGCTTACAGCAACGTGCTATATGTTCTGAATGCCCGAATTGGCAATCTGTGTCAAAACTTTGTTAGGAATTATGTGATCCTTACTAGCTGGAAGTAAGGGAGATGGAGCATGAAGTTATTTCTAGGAGTTGGACACATACCAAGTTTAGCTCAGTTCTGGGCATCTTTGAAATACCTATATAAACTTGTCCCTACCCAGTAACTTGCATCTTTGAATGAGAATGTGCTTGCTTACAGGAACGTGCTATATGTTCTGAATGCCCGAATTGGCAAGGAGTCTCAAAACTTTGTTAGGAATTATGTGATCCTTACTAGCTGGAAGTAAGGGAGATGGGGCATGAATTTATTTCTAGGAGTTGGACACATACCAAGTTTAGCTCAGTTCTGGGCATCTTTGAAATACCTATACAAACTTGTTCCTACATAGTAACTTGCAACTTTGAATGAGAATGTGCTTGCTTAGAGCAACGTGCTATATGTTCTGAATGCCCGAATTGGGAATCTGTGTCAAAACTTTGTTAGGAATTATGTGATCCTTACTAGCTGGAAGTAAGGGAGATGGGGCATGAAGTTATTTCTAGGAGTTGGACACATACCAAGTTTAGCTCAGTTCTGGGCATCTTTGAAATACCTATACAAACTTGTTCCTACATAGTAACTTGCAACTTTGAATGAGAATGTGCTTGCTTGCAGCAACGTGCTATATGATCTGAATGCCCGAATTGGGAATCTGTGTCAAAACTTTGTTAGGAATTATGTGATCCTTACTAGCTGGAAGTAAGGGAGATGGGGCATGAAGTTATTTCTAGGAGTTGGACACATACCAAGTTTAGCTCAGTTCTGGGCATCTTTGAAATACCTATACAAACTTGTTCCTACATAGTAACTTGCAACTTTGAATGAGAATGTGCTTGCTTGCAGCAACGTGCTATATGTTCTGAATGCCCGAATTGGGAATCTGTGTCAAAACTTTGTTAGGAATTATGTGATCCTTACTAGCTGGAAGTAAAGGAGATGCAGCATGAAGTTATTTCTAGGAGTTGGACACATACCAAGTTTAGCTCAGTTCTGGGCATCTTTGAAATACCTATACAAACTTGTTCCTACATAGTAACTTGCATCTTTGAATGAGAATCTGCTTGCTTACAGCAACGTGCTATATGTTCTGAATGCCCGAATTGGGAATCTGTGTCAAAACTTTGTTAGGAATTATGTGATCCTTACTAGCTGGAAGTAAGGGAGATGGGGCATGAAGTTATTTCTAGGAGTTGGATACATACCAAGTTTAGCTCAGTTCTGGGCATCTTTGAAATACCTATACAAACTTGTTCCTACATAGTAACTTGCAACTTTGAATGAGAATGTGCTTGCTTGCAGCAACGTGCTATATGTTCTGAATGCCCGAATTGGGAATCTGTGTCAAAACTTTGTTAGGAATTATGTGATCCTTACTAGCTGGAAGTAAGGGAGATGGGGCATGAAGTTATTTCTAGGAGTTGGACACATACCAAGTTTAGCTCAGTTCTGGGCATCTTTGAAATACCTATACAAACTTGTTCCTACATAGTAACTTGCAACTTTGAATGAGAATGTGCTTGCTTGCAGCAACGTGCTATATGTTCTGAATGCCCGATTTGGGAATCTGTGTCAAAACTTTGTTAGGAATTATGTGATCCTTACTAGCTGGAAGTAAATGAGATGCAGCATAAGTTATTTCTAGGAGTTGGACACATACCAAGTTTAGCTCAGTTCTGGGCATCTTTGAAATACCTATACAAACTTGTTCCTACATAGTAACTTGCATCTTTGAATGAGAATCTGCTTGCTTACAGCAACGTGCTATATGTTCTGAATGCCCGAATTGGGAATCTGTGTCAAAACTTTGTTAGGAATTATGTGATCCTTACTAGCTGGAAGTAAGGGAGATGGGGCATGAAGTTATTTCTAGGAGTTGGACACATACCAAGTTTAGCTCAGTTCTGGGCATCTTTGAAATACCTATACAAACTTGTTCCTACATAGTAACTTGCAACTTTGAATGAGAATGTGCTTGCTTACAGCAACGTGCTCTATGTTCTGAATGCCCGAATTGGGAATCTGTGTCAAAACTTTGTTAGGAATTATGTGATCCTTACTAGCTGGAAGTAAGGGAGATGGGGCATGAAGTTATTTCTAGGAGTTGGACACATACCAAGTTTAGCTCAGTTCTGGGCATCTTTGAAATACCTATACAAACTTGTTCCTACATAGTAACTTGCAACTTTGAATGAGAATGTGCTTGCGTACAGCAACGTGCTATATGTTCTGAATGCCCGAATTGGGAATCTGTGTCAAAACTTTGTTAGGAATTATGTGATCCTTACTAGCTGGAAGTAAGGGAGATGGGGCATGAAGTTATTTCTTGGAGTTGGAGACATACCATGTTTAGCTCAGTTCTGGGCATCTTTGAAATACCTATACAAACTTGTTCCTACATAGTAACTTGCATCTTTGAATGAGAATCTGCTTGCTTACAGCAACGTACTATATGTTCTGAATGCCGGAATTGGGAATCTGTGTCAAAACTTTGTTAGGAATTATGTGATCCTTACTAGCTGGAAGTAAGGGAGATGGGGCATGAAGTTATTTCTAGGAGTTGGACACATACCAAGTTTAGCTCAGTTCTGGGCATCTTTGAAATACCTATACAAACTTGTTCCTACATAGTAACTTGCAACTTTGAATGAGAATGTGCTTGCTTACAGCAACGTGCTATATGTTCTGAATGCCCGAATTGGCAATCTGTGTCAAAACTTTGTTAGGAATTATGTGATCCTTACTAGCTGGAAGTAAGGGAGATGGGGCATGAAGTTATTTCTAGGAGTTGGACACATACCAAGTTTAGCTCAGTTCTGGGCATCTTTGAAATACCTATACAAACTTGTTCCTACATAGTAACTTGCATCTTTGAATGAGAATCTGCTTGCTTACAGCAACGTGCTATATGTTCTGAATGCCCGAATTGGGAATCTGTGTCAAAACTTTGTTAGGAATTATGTGATCCTTACTAGCTGGAAGTAAGGGAGATGGGGCATGAAGTTATTTCTAGGAGTTGGACACATACCAAGTTTAGCTCAGTTCTGGGCATCTTTGAAATACCTATACAAACTTGTTCCTACATAGTAACTTGCAACTTTGAATGAAAATGTGCTTGCTTACAGCAACGTGCTATATGTTCTGAATGCCCGAATTGGGAATCTGTGTCAAAACTTTGTTAGGAATTATGTGATCCTTACTAGCTGGAAGTAAGGGAGATGGAGCATGAAGTTATTTCTAGGAGTTGGACACATACCAAGTTTAGCTCAGTTCTGGGCATCTTTGAAATACCTATACAAACTTGTTCCTACATAATAACTTGCATCTTTGAATGAGAATGTGCTTGCTTACAGCAACGTGCTATATGTTCTGAATGCACGAATTGGCAATCTGTGTCAAAACTTTGTTAGGAATTATGTTATCCTTACTAGCTGGAAGTAAGTGAGATGGGGCATGAAGTTATTTCTAGGAGTTGGACACATACCAAGTTTAGCTCAGTTCTGGGCATCTTTGAAATACCTATACAAACTTGTTCCTACATAGTAACTTGCATCTTTGAATGAGAATCTGCTTGCTTACAGCAACGTGCTATATGTTCTGAATGCCCGAAATGGGAATCTGTGTCAAAACTTTGTTAGGAATTATGTGATCCTTACTAGCTGGAAGTAAGGGAGATGGGGCATGAAGTTATTTCTTGGAGTTGGAGACATACCATGTTTAGCTCAGTTCTGTGCATCTTTGAAATACCTATACAAACTTGTTCCTACATAGTAACTTGCATCTTTGAATGAGAATCTGCTTGCTTACAGCAACGTGCTATATGTTCTGAATGCCCGAATTGGGAATCTGTGTCAAAACTTTGTTAGGAATTATGTGATCCTTACTAGCTGGAAGTAAGGGAGATGGGGCATGAAGTTATTTCTAGGAGTTGGACACATACCAAGTTTAGCTCAGTTCTGGGCATCTTTGAAATACCTATACAAACTTGTTCCTATATAGTAACTTGCAACTTTGAATGAAAATGTGCTTGCTTACAGCAACGTGCTATATGTTCTGAATGCCCGAATTGGGAATCTGTGTCAAAACTTTGTTAGGAATCATGTGATCCTTACTAGCTGGAAGTAAGGGAGATGGGGCATGAAGTTATTTCTAGGAGTTGGACACATACCAAGTTTAGCTCAGTTCTGGGCATCTTTGAAATACCTATACAAACTTGTTCCTACATAGTAACTTGCAACTTTGAATGAGAATGTGCTTGCTTACAGCAACGTGCTATATGTTCTGAATGCCCGAATTGGGAATCTGTGTCAAAACTTTGTTAGGAATTATGTGATCCTTACTAGCTGGAAGTAAGGGAGATGGGGCATGAAGTTATTTCTAGGAGTTGGACACATACCAAGTTTAGCTCAGTTCTGGGCATCTTTGAAATACCTATACAAACTTGTTCCTACATAGTAACTTGCATCATTAATGAGAATCTGCTTGCTTACAGCAACGTGCTATATGTTCTGAATGCCCGAATTGGGAATCTGTGTCAAAACTTTGTTAGGAATTATGTGATCCTTACTAGCTGGAAGTAAGGGAGATGGGGCATGAATTTATTTCTAGGAGTTGGACACATACCAAGTTTAGCTCAGTTCTGGGCATCTTTGAAATACCTATACAAACTTGTTCCTACATAGTAACTTGCAACTTTGAATGAGAATCTGCTTGCTTACAGCAACGTGCTATATGTTCTGAATGCCCGAATTGGGAATCTGTGTCAAAACTTTGTTAGGAATCATGTGATCCTTACTAGCTGGAAGTAAGGGAGATGGGGCATGAAGTTATTTCTAGGAGTTGGACACAAACCAAGTTTAGCTCAGTTCTGGGCATCTTTGAAATACCTATACAAACTTGTTCCTACATAGTAACTTGCAACTTTGAATGAAAATGTGCTTGCTTACAGCAACGTGCTATATGTTCTGAATGCCCGAATTGGGAATCTGTGTCAAAACTTTGTTAGGAATCATGTGATCCTTACTAGCTGAAAGTAAGGGAGATGGGGCATGAAGTTATTTCTAGGAGTTGGACACATACCAAGTTTAGCTCAGTTCTGGGCATCTTTGAAATACCTATACAAACTTGTTCCTACATAGTAACTTGCAACTTTGAATGAAAATGTGCTTTCTTACAGCAATGTGCTATATGTTCTGAATGCCCGAATTGGGAATCTGTGTCAAAACTTTGTTAGGAATCATGTGATCCTTACTAGCTGGAAGTAAGTGAGATGGGGCATGAAGTTATTTCTAGGAGTTGGACACATACCAAGTTTAGCTCAGTTCTGGGCATCTTTGAAATACCTATACAAACTTGTTCCTACATAGCAACTTGCAACTTTGAATGAGAATGTGCTTGCTTACAGCAACGTGCTATATGTTCTGAATGCCCGAATTGGGAATCTGTGTCAAAACTTTGTTAGGAATTATGTGATCCTTACTAGCTGGAAGTAAGGGAGATGGGGCATGAAGTTATTTCTAGGAGTTGGACACATACCAAGTTTAGCTCAGTTCTGGGCATCTTTGAAATACCTATACAAACTTGTTCCTACCTAGTAACTTGCATCTTTGAATGAGAATCTGCTTGCTTACAGCAACGTGCTATATGTTCTGAATGCCCGAATTGGGAATCTGTGTCAAAACTTTGTTAGGAATTATGTGATCCTTATTAGCTGGAAGTAAGGGAGATGGGGCATGAAGTTATTTCTAGGAGTTGGACACATACCAAGTTTAGCTCAGTTCTGGGCATCTTTGAAATACCTATACAAACTTGTTCCTACATAGTAACTTGCAACTTTGAATGAAAATGTGCTTGCTTACAGCAACGTGCTATATGTTCTGAATGCCCGAATTGGGAATCTGTGTCAAAACTTTGTTAGGAATTATGTGATCCTTACTAGCTGGAAGTAAGGGAGATGGGGCATGAAGTTATTTCTAGGAGTTGGACACATACCAAGTTTAGCTCAGTTCTGGGCATCTTTGAAATACCTATACAAACTTGTTCCTACCTAGTAACTTGCATCTTTGAATGAGAATCTGCTTGCTTACAGCAACGTGCTATATGTTCTGAATGCCCGAATTGGGAATCTGTGTCAAAACTTTGTTAGGAATTATGTGATCCTTATTAGCTGGAAGTAAGGGAGATGGGGCATGAAGTTATTTCTAGGAGTTGGACACATACCAAGTTTAGCTCAGTTCTGGGCATCTTTGAAATACCTATACAAACTTGTTCCTACATAGTAACTTGCATCTTTGAATGAGAATCTGCTTGCTTACAGCAACGTGCTATATGTTCTGAATGCCCGAATTGGGAATCTGTGTCAAAACTTTGTTAGGAATTATGTGATCCTTACTAGCTGGAAGTAAGGGAGATGGGGCATGAAGTTATTTCTAGGAGTTGGACACATACCAAGTTTAGCTCAGTTCTGGGCATCTTTGAAATACCTATACAAACTTGTTCCTACATAGTAACTTGCAACTTTGAATGAGAATCTGCTTGCTTACAGCAACGTGCTATATGTTCTGAATGCCCGAATTGGGAATCTGTGTCAAAACTTTGTTAGGAATTATGTGATCCTTACTAGCTGGAAGTAAGGGAGATGGGGCATGAAGCTATTTCTAGGACTTGGACACATACCAAGTTTAGCTCAGTTCTGGGCATCTTTGAAATACCTATACAAACTTGTTCCTACATAGTAACTTGCAACTTTGAATGAAAATGTGCTTGCTTACAGCAACGTGCTATATGTTCTGAATGCCCGAATTGGGAATCTGTGTCAAAACTTTGTTAGGAATTATGTGATCCTTACTAGCTGGAAGTAAGGGAGATGGGGCATGAAGTTATTTCTAGGAGTTGGACACATACCAAGTTTAGCTCAGTTCTGGGCATCTTTGAAATACCTATACAAACTTGTTCCTAAATAGTAACTTGCAACTTTGAATGAGAATGTGCTTGCTTGCAGCAACGTGCTATATGTTCTGAATGCCCGAATTGGGAATCTGTGTCAAAACTTTGTTAGGAATTATGTGATCCTTACTAGCTGGAAGTAAGGGAGATGGGGCATGAAGTTATTTCTAGGAGTTGGACACATACCAAGTTTAGCTCAGTTCTGGGCATCTTTGAAATACCTATACAAACTTGTTCCTACATAGTAACTTGCATCTTTGAATGAGAATGTGCTTGCTTGCCGCAACGTGCTCTATGTTCTGAATGCCCGAATAGGGAATCTGTGTCAAAACTTTGTTAGGAATTCTGTGATCCTTACTAGCTGGAAGTAAGGGAGATGGGGCATGAAGTTATTTCTAGGAGTTGGACACATACCAAGTTTAGCTCAGTTCTGGGCATCTTTGAAATACCTATACAAACTTGTTCCTACATAGTAACTTGCAACTTTGAATGAGAATCTGCTTGCTTACAGCAACGTGCTCTATGTTCTGAATGCCCGAATTGGGAATCTGTGTCAAAACTTTGTTAGGAATTATGTGATCCTTACTAGCTGGAAGTAAGGGAGATGGGGCATGAAGTTATTTCTAGGAGTTGGACACATACCAAGTTTAGCTCAGTTCTGGGCATCTTTGAAATACCTATACAAACTTGTTCCTACATAGTAACTTGCAACTTTGAATGAGAATCTGCTTGCTTACAGCAACGTGCTCTATGTTCTGAATGCCCGAATTGGGAATCTGTGTCAAAACTTTGTTAGGAATTATGTGATCCTTACTAGCTGGAAGTAAGGGAGATGGGGCATGAAGTCATTTCTAGGAGTTGGACACATACCAAGTTTAGCTCAGTTCTGGGCATCTTTGAAATACCTATACAAACTTGTTCCTACATAGTAACTTGCAACTTTGAATGAGAATGTGCTTGCTTACAGCAACGTGCTATATGTTCTGAATGCCCGAATTGGGAATCTGTGTCAAAACTTTGTTAGGAATTATGTGATCCTTACTAGCTGGAAGTAAGGGAGATGGGGCATGAAGTTATTTCTAGGAGTTGGACACATACCAAGTTTAGCTCAGTTCTGGGCATCTTTGAAATACCTATACAAACTTGTTCCTACATAGTAACTTGCAACTTTGAATGAGAATGTGCTTGCTTGCAGCAACGTGCTATATGTTCTGAATGCCCGAATTGGGAATCTGTGTCAAAACTTTGTTAGGAATTATGTGATCCTTACTAGCTGGAAGTAAGGGAGATGGGGCATGAAGTTATTTCTAGGAGTTGGACACATACCAAGTTTAGCTCAGTTCTGGGCATCTTTGAAATACCTATACAAACTTGTTCCTACATAGTAACTTGCATCTTTGAATGAGAATCTGCTTGCTTACAGCAACGTGCTATATGTTCTGAATGCCCGAATTGGCAATCTGTGTCAAAACTTTGTTAGGAATTATGTTATCCTTACTAGCTGGAAGTAAGTGAGATGGGGCATGATGTTATTTTTAGGAGTTGGACACATACCAAGTTTAGCTCAGTTCTGGGCATCTTTGAAATACCTATACAAACTTGTTCCTACATAGTAACTTGCATCTTTGAATGAGAATCTGCTTGCTTACAGCAACGTGCTATATGTTCTGAATGCCCGAATTGGGAATCTGTGTCAAAACTCCGTTAAGAATTATGTGATCCTTACTAGCTGGAAGTAAGGGAGATGGGGCATGAAGTTATTTCTAGGAGTTGGACACATACCAAGTTTAGCTCAGTTCTGGGCATCTTTGAAATACCTATACAAACTTGTTCCTACATAGTAACTTGCAACTTTGAATGAGAATCTGCTTGCTTACAGCAACGTGCTATATGTTCTGAATGCCCGAATTGGGAATCTGTGTCAAAACTTTGTTAGGAATCATGTGATCCTTACTAGCTGGAAGTAAGGGAATGGGGCATGAAGTTATTTCTAGGAGTTGGACACAAACCAAGTTTAGCTCAGTTCTGGGCATCTTTGAAATACCTATACAAACTTGTTCCTACATAGTAACTTGCAACTTTGAATGAAAATGTGCTTGCTTACAGCAACGTGCTATATGTTCTGAATGCCCGAATTGGGAATCTGTGTCAAAACTTTGTTAGGAATCATGTGATCCTTACTAGCTGGAAGTAAGGGAGATGGGGCATGAAGTTATTTCTAGGAGTTGGACACATACCAAGTTTAGCTCAGTTCTGGGCATCTTTGAAATACCTATACAAACTTGTTCCTACATAGTAACTTGCAACTTTGAATGAGAATGTGCTTGCTTACAGCAACGTGCTATATGTTCTGAATGCCCGAATTGGGAATCTGTGTCAAAACTTTGTTAGGAATTATGTGATCCTTACTAGCTGGAAGTAAGGGAGATGGGGCATGAAGTTATTTCTAGGAGTTGGACACATACCAAGTTTAGCTCAGTTCTGGGCATCTTTGAAATACCTATACAAACTTGTTCCTACATAGTAACTTGCATCATTAATGAGAATCTGCTTGCTTACAGCAACGTGCTATATGTTCTGAATGCCCGAATTGGGAATCTGTGTCAAAACTTTGTTAGGAATTATGTGATCCTTACTAGCTGGAAGTAAGGGAGATGGGGCATGAATTTATTTCTAGGAGTTGGACACATACCAAGTTTAGCTCAGTTCTGGGCATCTTTGAAATACCTATACAAACTTGTTCCTACATAGTAACTTGCAACTTTGAATGAGAATCTGCTTGCTTACAGCAACGTGCTATATGTTCTGAATGCCCGAATTGGGAATCTGTGTCAAAACTTTGTTAGGAATCATGTGATCCTTACTAGCTGGAAGTAAGGGAGATGGGGCATGAAGTTATTTCTAGGAGTTGGACACATACCAAGTTTAGCTCAGTTCTGGGCATCTTTGAAATACCTATACAAACTTGTTCCTACATGGTAACTTGCAACTTTGAATGAAAATGTGCTTGCTTACAGCAACGTGCTATATGTTCTGAATGCCCGAATTGGGAATCTGTGTCAAAACTTTGTTAGGAATCATGTGATCCTTACTAGCTGAAAGTAAGGGAGATGGGGCATGAAGTTATTTCTAGGAGTTGGACACATACCAAGTTTAGCTCAGTTCTGGGCATCTTTGAAATACCTATACAAACTTGTTCCTACATAGTAACTTGCAACTTTGAATGAAAATGTGCTTGCTTACAGCAACGTGCTATATGTTCTGAATGCCCGAATTGGGAATCTGTGTCAAAACTTTGTTAGGAATTATGTGATCCTTACTAGCTGGAAGTAAGGGAGATGGGGCATGAAGTTATTTCTAGGAGTTGGACACATACCAAGTTTCGCTCAGTTCTGGGCATCTTTAAAATACCTATACAAACTTGTTCCTACATAGTAACTTGCATCATTAATGAGAATCTGCTTGCTTACAGCAACGTGCTATATGTTCTGAATGCCCGAATTGGGAATCTGTGTCAAAACTTTGTTAGGAATTATGTGATCCTTACTAGCTGGAAGTAAGGGAGATGGGGCATGAAGTTATTTCTAGGAGTTGGACACATACCAAGTTTAGCTCAGTTCTGGGCATCTTTGAAATACCTATACAAACTTGTTCCTACCTAGTAACTTGCATCTTTGAATGAGAATCTGCTTGCTTACAGCAACGTGCTATATGTTCTGAATGCCCGAATTGGCAATCTGTGTCAAAACTTTGTTAGGAATTATGTTATCCTTACTAGCTGGAAGTAAGTGAGATGGGGCATGAAGTTATTTTTAGGAGTTGGACACATACCAAGTTTAGCTCAGTTCTGGGCATCTTTGAAATACCTATACAAACTTGTTCCTACATAGTAACTTGCATCTTTGAATGAGAATCTGCTTGCTTACAGCAACGTGCTATATGTTCTGAATGCCCGAATTGGGAATCTGTGTCAAAACTTTGTTAAGAATTATGTGATCCTTACTAGCTGGAAGTAAGGGAGATGGGGCATGAAGTTATTTCTAGGAGTTGGACACATACCAAGTTTAGCTCAGTTCTGGGCATCTTTGAAATACCTATACAAACTTGTTCCTACATAGTAACTTGCAACTTTGAATGAGAATCTGCTTGCTTACAGCAACGTGCTATATGTTCTGAATGCCCGAATTGGGAATCTGTGTCAAAACTTTTTTAGGAATCATGTGATCCTTACTAGCTGGAAGTAAGGGAATGGGGCATGAAGTTATTTCTAGGAGTTGGACACAAACCAAGTTTAGCTCAGTTCTGGGCATCTTTGAAATACCTATACAAACTTGTTCCTACATAGTAACTTGCAACTTTGAATGAAAATGTGCTTGCTTACAGCAACGTGCTATATGTTCTGAATGCCCGAATTGGGAATCTGTGTCAAAACTTTGTTAGGAATCATGTGATCCTTACTAGCTGGAAGTAAGGGAGATGGGGCATGAAGTTATTTCTAGGAGTTGGACACATACCAAGTTTAGCTCAGTTCTGGGCATCTTTGAAATACCTATACAAACTTGTTCCTACATAGTAACTTGCAACTTTGAATGAGAATGTGCTTGCTTACAGCAACGTGCTATATGTTCTGAATGCCCGAATTGGGAATCTGTGTCAAAACTTTGTTAGGAATTATGTGATCCTTATTAGCTGGAAGTAAGGGAGATGGGGCATGAAGTTATTTCTAGGAGTTGGACACATACCAAGTTTAGCTCAGTTCTGGGCATCTTTGAAATACCTATACAAACTTGTTCCTACATAGTAACTTGCATCTTTGAATGAGAATCTGCTTGCTTACAGCAACGTGCTATATGTTCTGAATGCCCGAATTGGGAATCTGTGTCAAAACTTTGTTAGGAATTATGTGATCCTTACTAGCTGGAAGTAAGGGAGATGGGGCATGAAGTTATTTCTAGGAGTTGGACACATACCAAGTTTAGCTCAGTTCTGGGCATCTTTGAAATACCTATACAAACTTGTTCCTACATAGTAACTTGCAACTTTGAATGAGAATCTGCTTGCTTACAGCAACGTGCTATATGTTCTGAATGCCCGAATTGGGAATCTGTGTCAAAACTTTGTTAGGAATTATGTGATCCTTACTAGCTGGAAGTAAGGGAGATGGGGCATGAAGCTATTTCTAGGACTTGGACACATACCAAGTTTAGCTCAGTTCTGGGCATCTTTGAAATACCTATACAAACTTGTTCCTACATAGTAACTTGCAACTTTGAATGAAAATGTGCTTGCTTACAGCAACGTGCTATATGTTCTGAATGCCCGAATTGGGAATCTGTGTCAAAACTTTGTTAGGAATTATGTGATCCTTACTAGCTGGAAGTAAGGGAGATGGGGCATGAAGTTATTTCTAGGAGTTGGACACATATCAAGTTTAGCTCAGTTCTGGGCATCTTTGAAATACCTATACAAACTTGTTCCTAAATAGTAACTTGCAACTTTGAATGAGAATGTGCTTGCTTGCAGCAACGTGCTATATGTTCTGAATGCCCGAATTGGGAATCTGTGTCAAAACTTTGTTAGGAATTATGTGATCCTTACTAGCTGGAAGTAAGGGAGATGGGGCATGAAGTTATTTCTAGGAGTTGGACACATACCAAGTTTAGCTCAGTTCTGGGCATCTTTGAAATACCTATACAAACTTGTTCCTACATAGTAACTTGCATCTTTGAATGAGAATGTGCTTGCTTGCAGCAACGTGCTCTATGTTCTGAATGCCCGAATAGGGAATCTGTGTCAAAACTTTGTTAGGAATTATGTGATCCTTACTAGCTGGAAGTAAGGGAGATGGGGCATGAAGTTATTTCTAGGAGTTGGACACATACCAAGTTTAGCTCAGTTCTGGGCATCTTTGAAATACCTATACAAACTTGTTCCTACATAGTAACTTGCAACTTTGAATGAGAATCTGCTTGCTTACAGCAACGTGCTCTATGTTCTGAATGCCCGAATTGGGAATCTGTGTCAAAACTTTGTTAGGAATTATGTGATCCTTACTAGCTGGAAGTAAGGGAGATGGGGCATGAAGTTATTTCTAGGAGTTGGACACACACCAAGTTTAGCTCAGTTCTGGGCATCTTTGAAATACCTATACAAACTTGTTCCTACATAGTAACTTGCAACTTTGAATGAGAATCTGCTTGCTTACAGCAACGTGCTATATGTTCTGAATGCCCGAATTGGGAATCTGTGTCAAAACTTTGTTAGGAATTATGTGATCCTTACTAGCTGGAAGTAAGGGAGATGGGGCATGAAGTTATTTCTAGGAGTTGGACACATACCAAGTTTCGCTCAGTTCTGGGCATCTTTAAAATACCTATACAAACTTGTTCCTACATAGTAACTTGCAACTTTGAATGAAAATGTGCTTGCTTACAGCAACGTGCTATATGTTCTGAATGCCCGAATTGGGAATCTGTGTCAAAACTTTGTTAGGAATTATGTGATCCTTACTAGCTGGAAGTAAGGGAGATGGGGCATGAAGTTATTTCTAGGAGTTGGACACATACCAAGTTTCGCTCAGTTCTGGGCTTCTTTAAAATACCTATACAAACTTGTTCCTACATAGTAACTTGCATCATTAATGAGAATCTGCTTGCTTACAGCAACGTGCTATATGTTCTGAATGCCCGAATTGGGAATCTGTGTCAAAACTTTGTTAGGAATTATGTGATCCTTACTAGCTGGAAGTAAGGGAGATGGGGCATGAAGTTATTTCTAGGAGTTGGACACATACCAAGTTTAGCTCAGTTCTGGGCATCTTTGAAATACCTATACAAACTTGTTCCTACCTAGTAACTTGCATCTTTGAATGAGAATCTGCTTGCTTACAGCAACGTGCTATATGTTCTGAATGCCCGAATTGGCAATCTGTGTCAAAACTTTGTTAGGAATTATGTTATCCTTACTAGCTGGAAGTAAGTGAGATGGGGCATGAAGTTATTTTTAGGAGTTGGACACATACCAAGTTTAGCTCAGTTCTGGGCATCTTTGAAATACCTATACAAACTTGTTCCTACATAGTAACTTGCATCTTTGAATGAGAATCTGCTTGCTTACAGCAACGTGCTATATGTTCTGAATGCCCGAATTGGGAATCTGTGTCAAAACTTTGTTAAGAATTATGTGATCCTTACTAGCTGGAAGTAAGGGAGATGGGGCATGAAGTTATTTCTAGGAGTTGGACACATACCAAGTTTAGCTCAGTTCTGGGCATCTTTGAAATACCTATACAAACTTGTTCCTACATAGTAACTTGCAACTTTGAATGAGAATCTGCTTGCTTACAGCAACGTGCTATATGTTCTGAATGCCCGAATTGGGAATCTGTGTCAAAACTTTTTTAGGAATCATGTGATCCTTACTAGCTGGAAGTAAGGGAATGGGGCATGAAGTTATTTCTAGGAGTTGGACACAAACCAAGTTTAGCTCAGTTCTGGGCATCTTTGAAATACCTATACAAACTTGTTCCTACATAGTAACTTGCAACTTTGAATGAAAATGTGCTTGCTTACAGCAACGTGCTATATGTTCTGAATGCCCGAATTGGGAATCTGTGTCAAAACTTTGTTAGGAATCATGTGATCCTTACTAGCTGGAAGTAAGGGAGATGGGGCATGAAGTTATTTCTAGGAGTTGGACACATACCAAGTTTAGCTCAGTTCTGGGCATCTTTGAAATACCTATACAAACTTGTTCCTACATAGTAACTTGCAACTTTGAATGAGAATGTGCTTGCTTACAGCAACGTGCTATATGTTCTGAATGCCCGAATTGGGAATCTGTGTCAAAACTTTGTTAGGAATTATGTGATCCTTATTAGCTGGAAGTAAGGGAGATGGGGCATGAAGTTATTTCTAGGAGTTGGACACATACCAAGTTTAGCTCAGTTCTGGGCATCTTTGAAATACCTATACAAACTTGTTCCTACATAGTAACTTGCATCTTTGAATGAGAATCTGCTTGCTTACAGCAACGTGCTATATGTTCTGAATGCCCGAATTGGGAATCTGTGTCAAAACTTTGTTAGGAATTATGTGATCCTTACTAGCTGGAAGTAAGGGAGATGGGGCATGAAGTTATTTCTAGGAGTTGGACACATACCAAGTTTAGCTCAGTTCTGGGCATCTTTGAAATACCTATACAAACTTGTTCCTACATAGTAACTTGCAACTTTGAATGAGAATCTGCTTGCTTACAGCAACGTGCTATATGTTCTGAATGCCCGAATTGGGAATCTGTGTCAAAACTTTGTTAGGAATTATGTGATCCTTACTAGCTGGAAGTAAGGGAGATGGGGCATGAAGCTATTTCTAGGACTTGGACACATACCAAGTTTAGCTCAGTTCTGGGCATCTTTGAAATACCTATACAAACTTGTTCCTACATAGTAACTTGCAACTTTGAATGAAAATGTGCTTGCTTACAGCAACGTGCTATATGTTCTGAATGCCCGAATTGGGAATCTGTGTCAAAACTTTGTTAGGAATTATGTGATCCTTACTAGCTGGAAGTAAGGGAGATGGGGCATGAAGTTATTTCTAGGAGTTGGACACATACCAAGTTTAGCTCAGTTCTGGGCATCTTTGAAATACCTATACAAACTTGTTCCTAAATAGTAACTTGCAACTTTGAATGAGAATGTGCTTGCTTGCAGCAACGTGCTATATGTTCTGAATGCCCGAATTGGGAATCTGTGTCAAAACTTTGTTAGGAATTATGTGATCCTTAATAGCTGGAAGTAAGGGAGATGGGGCATGAAGTTATTTCTAGGAGTTGGACACATACCAAGTTTAGCTCAGTTCTGGGCATCTTTGAAATACCTATACAAACTTGTTCCTACATAGTAACTTGCATCTTTGAATGAGAATGTGCTTGCTTGCAGCAACGTGCTCTATGTTCTGAATGCCCGAATAGGGAATCTGTGTCAAAACTTTGTTAGGAATTATGTGATCCTTACTAGCTGGAAGTAAGGGAGATGGGGCATGAAGTTATTTCTAGGAGTTGGACACATACCAAGTTTAGCTCAGTTCTGGGCATCTTTGAAATACCTATACAAACTTGTTCCTACATAGTAACTTGCAACTTTGAATGAGAATCTGCTTGCTTACAGCAACGTGCTCTATGTTCTGAATGCCCGAATTGGGAATCTGTGTCAAAACTTTGTTAGGAATTATGTGATCCTTACTAGCTGGAAGTAAGGGAGATGGGGCATGAAGTTATTTCTAGGAGTTGGACACACACCAAGTTTAGCTCAGTTCTGGGCATCTTTGAAATACCTATACAAACTTGTTCCTACATAGTAACTTGCAACTTTGAATGAGAATCTGCTTGCTTACAGCAACGTGCTATATGTTCTGAATGCCCGAATTGGCAATCTGTGTCAAAACTTTGTTAGGAATTATGTGATCCTTACTAGCTGGAAGTAAGGGAGATGGGGCATGAAGTTATTTCTAGGAGTTGGACACATACCAAGTTTAGCTCAGTTCTGGGCATCTTTGAAATACCTATACAAACTTGTTCCTACATAGTAACTTGCAACTTTGAATGAGAATGTGCTTGCTTACAGCAACGTGCTATATGTTCTGAATGCCCGAATTGGGAATCTGTGTCAAAACTTTGTTAGGAATTATGTGATCCTTACTAGCTGGAAGTAAGGGAGATGGGGCATGAAGTTATTTCTAGGAGTTGGACACATACCAAGTTTAGCTCAGTTCTGGGCATCTTTGAAATACCTATACAAACTTTTCCTACATAGTAACTTGCAACTTTGAATGAGAATGTGCTTGCTTGCAGCACGTGCTATATGTTCTGAATGCCCGAATTGGGAATCTGTGTCAAAACTTTGTTAGGAATTATGTGATCCTTACTAGCTGGAAGTAAGGGAGATGGGGCATGAAGTTATTTCTAGGAGTTGGACACATACCAAGTTTAGCTCAGTTCTGGGCATCTTTGAAATACCTATACAAACTTGTTCCTACATAGTAACTTGCATCTTTGAATGAGAATCTGCTTGCTTACAGCAACGTGCTATATGTTCTGAATGCCCGAATTGGCAATCTGTGTCAAAACTTTGTTAGGAATTATGTTATCCTTACTAGCTGGAAGTAATTGAGATGGGGCATGATGTTATTTTTAGGAGTTGGACACATACCAAGTTTAGCTCAGTTCTGGGCATCTTTGAAATACCTATACAAACTTGTTCCTGCATAGTAACTTGCATCTTTGAATGAGAATCTGCTTGCTTACAGCAACGTGCTATATGTTCTGAATGCCCGAATTGGGAATCTGTGTCAAAACTTTGTTAAGAATTATGTGATCCTTACTAGCTGGAAGTAAGGGAGATGGGGCATGAAGTTATTTCTAGGAGTTGGACACATACCAAGTTTAGCTCAGTTCTGGGCATCTTTGAAATACCTATACAAACTTGTTCCTACATAGTAACTTGCAACTTTGAATGAGAATCTGCTTGCTTACAGCAACGTGCTATATGTTCTGAATGCCCGAATTGGGAATCTGTGTCAAAACTTTGTTAGGAATCATGTGATCCTTACTAGCTGGAAGTAAGGGAATGGGGCATGAAGTTATTTCTAGGAGTTGGACACAAACCAAGTTTAGCTCAGTTCTGGGCATCTTTGAAATACCTATACAAACTTGTTCCTACATAGTAACTTGCAACTTTGAATGAAAATGTGCTTGCTTACAGCAACGTGCTATATGTTCTGAATGCCCGAATTGGGAATCTGTGTCAAAACTTTGTTAGGAATCATGTGATCCTTACTAGCTGGAAGTAAGGGAGATGGGGCATGAAGTTATTTCTAGGAGTTGGACACATACCAAGTTTAGCTCAGTTCTGGGCATCTTTGAAATACCTATACAAACTTGTTCCTACATAGTAACTTGCAACTTTGAATGAGAATGTGCTTGCTTACAGCAACGTGCTATATGTTCTGAATGCCCGAATTGGGAATCTGTGTCAAAACTTTGTTAGGAATTATGTGATCCTTACTAGCTGGAAGTAAGGGAGATGGGGCATGAAGTTATTTCTAGGAGTTGGACACATACCAAGTTTAGCTCAGTTCTGGGCATCTTTGAAATACCTATACAAACTTGTTCCTACATAGTAACTTGCATCATTAATGAGAATCTGCTTGCTTACAGCAACGTGCTATATGTTCTGAATGCCCGAATTGGGAATCTGTGTCAAAACTTTGTTAGGAATTATGTGATCCTTACTAGCTGGAAGTAAGGGAGATGGGGCATGAATTTATTTCTAGGAGTTGGACACATACCAAGTTTAGCTCAGTTCTGGGCATCTTTGAAATACCTATACAAACTTGTTCCTACATAGTAACTTGCAACTTTGAATGAGAATCTGCTTGCTTACAGCAACGTGCTATATGTTCTGAATGCCCGAATTGGGAATCTGTGTCAAAACTTTGTTAGGAATCATGTGATCCTTACTAGCTGGAAGTAAGGGAGATGGGGCATGAAGTTATTTCTAGGAGTTGGACACAAACCAAGTTTAGCTCAGTTCTGGGCATCTTTGAAATACCTATACAAACTTGTTCCTACATAGTAACTTGCAACTTTGAATGAAAATGTGCTTGCTTACAGCAACGTGCTATATGTTCTGAATGCCCGAATTGGGAATCTGTGTCAAAACTTTGTTAGGAATCATGTGATCCTTACTAGCTGAAAGTAAGGGAGATGGGGCATGAAGTTATTTCTAGGAGTTGGACACATACCAAGTTTAGCTCAGTTCTGGGCATCTTTGAAATACCTATACAAACTTGTTCCTACATAGTAACTTGCAACTTTGAATGAAAATGTGCTTGCTTACAGCAACGTGCTATATGTTCTGAATGCCCGAATTGGGAATCTGTGTCAAAACTTTGTTAGGAATTATGTGATCCTTACTAGCTGGAAGTAAGGGAGATGGGGCATGAAGTTATTTCTAGGAGTTGGACACATACCAAGTTTAGCTCAGTTCTGGGCATCTTTGAAATACCTATACAAACTTGTTCCTACATAGTAACTTGCAACTTTGAATGAGAATCTGCTTGCTTACAGCAACGTGCTATATGTTCTGAATGCCCGAATTGGGAATCTGTGTCAAAACTTTGTTAGGAATTATGTGATCCTTACTAGCTGGAAGTAAGGGAGATGGGGCATGAAGCTATTTCTAGGACTTGGACACATACCAAGTTTAGCTCAGTTCTGGGCATCCTTGAAATACCTATACAAACTTGTTCCTACATAGTAACTTGCAACTTTGAATGAAAATGTGCTTGCTTACAGCAACGTGCTATATGTTCTGAATGCCCGAATTGGGAATCTGTGTCAAAACTTTGTTAGGAATTATGTGATCCTTACTAGCTGGAAGTAAGGGAGATGGGGCATGAAGTTATTTCTAGGAGTTGGACACATACCAAGTTTAGCTCAGTTCTGGGCATCTTTGAAATACCTATACAAACTTGTTCCTAAATAGTAACTTGCAACTTTGAATGAGAATGTGCTTGCTTGCAGCAACGTGCTATATGTTCTGAATGCCCGAATTGGGAATCTGTGTCAAAACTTTGTTAGGAATTATGTGATCCTTACTAGCTGGAAGTAAGGGAGATGGGGCATGAAGTTATTTCTAGGAGTTGGACACATACCAAGTTTAGCTCAGTTCTGGGCATCTTTGAAATACCTATACAAACTTGTTCCTACATAGTAACTTGCATCTTTGAATGAGAATGTGCTTGCTTGCAGCAACGTGCTCTATGTTCTGAATGCCCGAATAGGGAATCTGTGTCAAAACTTTGTTAGGAATTATGTGATCCTTACTAGCTGGAAGTAAGGGAGATGGGGCATGAAGTTATTTCTAGGAGTTGGACACATACCAAGTTTAGCTCAGTTCTGGGCATCTTTGAAATACCTATACAAACTTGTTCCTCCATAGTAACTTGCAACTTTGAATGAGAATCTGCTTGCTTACAGCAACGTGCTCTATGTTCTGAATGCCCGAATTGGGAATCTGTGTCAAAACTTTGTTAGGAATTATGTGATCCTTACTAGCTGGAAGTAAGGGAGATGGGGCATGAAGTTATTTCTAGGAGTTGGACACATACCAAGTTTAGCTCAGTTCTGGGCATCTTTGAAATACCTATACAAACTTGTTCCTACATAGTAACTTGCAACTTTGAATGAGAATCTGCTTGCTTATAGCAACGTGCTATATGTTCTGAATGCCCGAATTGGGAATCTGTGTCAAAACTTTGTTAGGAATTATGTGATCCTTACTAGCTGGAAGTAAGGGAGATGGGGCATGAAGTTATTTCTAGGAGTTGGACACATACCAAGTTTAGCTCAGTTCTGGGCATCTTTGAAATACCTATACAAACTTGTTCCTACATAGTAACTTGCAACTTTGAATGAGAATGTGCTTGCTTACAGCAACGTGCTATATGTTCTGAATGCCCGAATTGGGAATCTGTGTCAAAACTTTGTTAGGAATTATGTGATCCTTACTAGCTGGAAGTAAGGGAGATGGGGCATGAAGTTATTTCTAGGAGTTGGACACATACCAAGTTTAGCTCAGTTCTGGGCATCTTTGAAATACCTATACAAACTTGTTCCTACATAGTAACTTGCAACTTTGAATGAGAATGTGCTTGCTTGCAGCAACGTGCTATATGTTCTGAATGCCCGAATTGGGAATCTGTGTCAAAACTTTGTTAGGAATTATGTGATCCTTACTAGCTGGAAGTAAGGGAGATGGGGCATGAAGTTATTTCTAGGAGTTGGACACATACCAAGTTTAGCTCAGATCTGGGCATCTTTGAAATACCTATACAAACTTGTTCCTACATAGTAACTTGCATCTTTGAATGAGAATCTGCTTGCTTACAGCAACGTGCTATATGTTCTGAATGCCCGAATTGGCAATCTGTGTCAAAACTTTGTTAGGAATTATGTTATCCTTACTAGCTGGAAGTAAGTGAGATGGGGCATGATGTTATTTTTAGGAGTTGGACACATACCAAGTTTAGCTCAGTTCTGGGCATCTTTGAAATACCTATACAAACTTGTTCCTACATAGTAACTTGCATCTTTGAATGAGAATCTGCTTGCTTACAGCAACGTGCTATATGTTCTGAATGCCCGAATTGGGAATCTGTGTCAAAACTTTGTTAAGAATTATGTGATCCTTACTAGCTGGAAGTAAGGGAGATGGGGCATGAAGTTATTACTAGGAGTTGGACACATACCAAGTTTAGCTCAGTTCTGGGCATCTTTGAAATACCTATACAAACTTGTTCCTACATAGTAACTTGCAACTTTGAATGAGAATCTGCTTGCTTACAGCAACGTGCTATATGTTCTGAATGCCCGAATTGGGAATCTGTGTCAAAACTTTGTTAGGAATCATGTGATCCTTACTAGCTGGAAGTAAGGGAATGGGGCATGAAGTTATTTCTAGGAGTTGGACACAAACCAAGTTTAGCTCAGATCTGGGCATCTTTGAAATACCTATACAAACTTGTTCCTACATAGTAACTTGCAACTTTGAATGAAAATGTGCTTGCTTACAGCAACGTGCTATATGTTCTGAATGCCCGAATTGGGAATCTGTGTCAAAACTTTGTTAGGAATCATGTGATCCTTACTAGCTGGAAGTAAGGGAGATGGGGCATGAAGTTATTTCTAGGAGTTGGACACATACCAAGTTTAGCTCAGTTCTGGGCATCTTTGAAATACCTATACAAACTTGTTCCTACATAGTAACTTGCAACTTTGAATGAGAATGTGCTTGCTTACAGCAACGTGCTATATGTTCTGAATGCCCGAATTGGGAATCTGTGTCAAAACTTTGTTAGGAATTATGTGATCCTTACTAGCTGGAAGTAAGGGAGATGGGGCATGAAGTTATTTCTAGGAGTTGGACACATACCAAGTTTAGCTCAGTTCTGGGCATCTTTGAAATACCTATACAAACTTGTTCCTACATAGTAACTTGCATCATTAATGAGAATCTGCTTGCTTACAGCAACGTGCTATATGTTCTGAATGCCGGAATTGGGAATCTGTGTCAAAACTTTGTTAGGAATTATGTGATCCTTACTAGCTGGAAGTAAGGGAGATGGGGCATGAATTTATTTCTAGGAGTTGGACACATACCAAGTTTAGCTCAGTTCTGGGCATCTTTGAAATACCTATACAAACTTGTTCCTACATAGTAACTTGCAACTTTGAATGAGAATCTGCTTGCTTACAGCAACGTGCTCTATGTTCTGAATGCCCGAATTGGGAATCTGTGTCAAAACTTTGTTAGGAATTATGTGATCCTTACTAGCTGGAAGTAAGGGAGATGGGGCATGAAGTTATTTCTAGGAGTTGGACACATACCAAGTTTAGCTCAGTTCTGGGCATCTTTGAAATACCTATACAAACTTGTTCCTACATAGTAACTTGCATCTTTGAATGAGAATCTGCTTGCTTACAGCAACGTGCTATATGTTCTGAATGCCCAAATTGGGAATCTGTGTCAAAACTTTGTTAGGAATTATGTGATCCTTACTAGCTGGAAGTAAGGGAGATGGGGCATGAAGTTATTTCTAGGAGTTGGACACATACCAAGTTTAGCTCAGTTCTGGGCATCTTTGAAATACCTATACAAACTTGTTCCTACATAGTAACTTGCAACTTTGAATGAGAATGTGCTTGCTTACAGCAACGTGCTATATGTTCTGAATGCCCGAATTGGGAATCTGTGTCAAAACTTTGTTAGGAATTATGTGATCCTTACTAGCTGGAAGTAAGGGAGATGGGGCATGAAGTTATTTCTAGGAGTTGGACACATACCAAGTTTAGCTCAGTTCTGGGCATCTTTGAAATACCTATACAAACTTGTTCCTACCTAGTAACTTGCATCCTTGAATGAGAATCTGCTTGCTTACAGCAACGTGCTATATGTTCTGAATGCCCGAATTGGGAATCTGTGTCAAAACTTTGTTAGGAATTATGTGATCCTTATTAGCTGGAAGTAAGGGAGATGGGGCATGAAGTTATTTCTAGGAGTTGGACACATACCAAGTTTAGCTCAGTTCTGGGCATCTTTGAAATACCTATACAAACTTGTTCCTACATAGTAACTTGCATCTTTGAATGAGAATCTGCTTGCTTACAGCAACGTGCTATATGTTCTGAATGCCCGAATTGGGAATCTGTGTCAAAACTTTGTTAGGAATTATGTGATCCTTACTAGCTGGAAGTAAGGGAGATGGGGCATGAAGTTATTTCTAGGAGTTGGACACATACCAAGTTTAGCTCAGTTCTGGGCATCTTTGAAATACCTATACAAACTTGTTCCTACATAGTAACTTGCAACTTTGAATGAGAATCTGCTTGCTTACAGCAACGTGCTATATGTTCTGAATGCCCGAATTGGGAATCTGTGTCAAAACTTTGTTAGGAATTATGTGATCCTTACTAGCTGGAAGTAAGGGAGATGGGGCATGAAGCTATTTCTAGGACTTGGACACATACCAAGTTTAGCTCAGTTCTGGGCATCTTTGAAATACCTATACAAACTTGTTCCTACATAGTAACTTGCAACTTTGAATGAAAATGTGCTTGCTTACAGCAACGTGCTATATGTTCTGAATGCCCGAATTGGGAATCTGTGTCAAAACTTTGTTAGGAATTATGTGATCCTTACTAGCTGGAAGTAAGGGAGATGGGGCATGAAGTTATTTCTAGGAGTTGGACACATACCAAGTTTAGCTCAGTTCTGGGCATCTTTGAAATACCTATACAAACTTGTTCCTAAATAGTAACTTGCAACTTTGAATGAGAATGTGCTTGCTTGCAGCAACGTGCTATATGTTCTGAATGCCCGAATTGGGAATCTGTGTCAAAACTTTGTTAGGAATTATGTGATCCTTACTAGCTGGAAGTAAGGGAGATGGGGCATGAAGTTATTTCTAGGAGTTGGACACATACCAAGTTTAGCTCAGTTCTGGGCATCTTTGAAATACCTATACAAACTTGTTCCTACATAGTAACTTGCATCTTTGAATGAGAATGTGCTTGCTTGCAGCAACGTGCTCTATGTTCTGAATGCCCGAATAGGGAATCTGTGTCAAAACTTTGTTAGGAATTATGTGATCCTTACTAGCTGGAAGTAAGGGAGATGGGGCATGAAGTTATTTCTAGGAGTTGGACACATACCAAGTTTAGCTCAGTTCTGGGCATCTTTGAAATACCTATACAAACTTGTTCCTACATAGTAACTTGCAACTTTGAATGAGAATCTGCTTGCTTGCAGCAACGTGCTCTATGTTCTGAATGCCCGAATTGGGAATCTGTGTCAAAACTTTGTTAGGAATTATGTGATCCTTACTAGCTGGAAGTAAGGGAGATGGGGCATGAAGTTATTTCTAGGAGTTGGACACATACCAAGTTTAGCTCAGTTCTGGGCATCTTTGAAATACCTATACAAACTTGTTCCTACATAGTAACTTGCATCCTTGAATGAGAATCTGCTTGCTTACAGCAACGTGCTATATGTTCTGAATGCCCGAATTGGGAATCTGTGTCAAAACTTTGTTAGGAATTATGTGATCCTTATTAGCTGGAAGTAAGGGAGATGGGGCATGAAGTTATTTCTAGGAGTTGGACACATACCAAGTTTAGCTCAGTTCTGGGCATCTTTGAAATACCTATACAAACTTGTTCCTACATAGTAACTTGCATCTTTGAATGAGAATCTGCTTGCTTACAGCAACGTGCTATATGTTCTGAATGCCCGAATTGGGAATCTGTGTCAAAACTTTCTTAGGAATTATGTGATCCTTACTAGCTGGAAGTAAGGGAGATGGGGCATGAAGTTATTTCTAGGAGTTGGACACATACCAAGTTTAGCTCAGTTCTGGGCATCTTTGAAATACCTATACAAACTTGTTCCTACATAGTAACTTGCAACTTTGAATGAGAATCTGCTTGCTTACAGCAACGTGCTATATGTTCTGAATGCCCGAATTGGGAATCTGTGTCAAAACTTTGTTAGGAATTATGTGATCCTTACTAGCTGGAAGTAAGGGAGATGGGGCATGAAGTTATTTCTAGGAGTTGGACACATACCAAGTTTAGCTCAGTTCTGGGCATCTTTGAAATACCTATACAAACTTGTTCCTAAATAGTAACTTGCAACTTTGAATGAGAATGTGCTTGCTTGCAGCAACGTGCTATATGTTCTGAATGCCCGAATTGGGAATCTGTGTCAAAACTTTGTTAGGAATTATGTGATCCTTACTAGCTGGAAGTAAGGGAGATGGGGCATGAAGTTATTTCTAGGAGTTGGACACATACCAAGTTTAGCTCAGTTCTGGGCATCTTTGAAATACCTATACAAACTTGTTCCTACATAGTAACTTGCATCTTTGAATGAGAATGTGCTTGCTTGCAGCAACGTGCTCTATGTTCTGAATGCCCGAATAGGGAATCTGTGTCAAAACTTTGTTAGGAATTATGTGATCCTTACTAGCTGGAAGTAAGGGAGATGGGGCATGAAGTTATTTCTAGGAGTTGGACACATACCAAGTTTAGCTCAGTTCTGGGCATCTTTGAAATACCTATACAAACTTGTTCCTACATAGTAACTTGCAACTTTGAATGAGAATGTGCTTGCTTACAGCAACGTGCTCTATGTTCTGAATGCCCGAATTGGGAATCTGTGTCAAATCTTTGTTAGGAATTATGTGATCCTTACTAGCTGGAAGTAAGGGAGATGGGGCATGAAGTTATTTCTAGGAGTTGGACACATACCAAGTTTAGCTCAGTTCTGGGCATCTTTGAAATACCTATACAAACTTGTTCCTACATAGTAACTTGCATCTTTGAATGAGAATCTGCTTGCTTACAGCAACGTGCTATATGTTCTGAATGCCCGAATTGGGAATCTGTGTCAAAACTTTGTTAGGAATTATGTGATCCTTACTAGCTGGAAGTAAGGGAGATGGGGCATGAAGTTATTTCTAGGAGTTGGACACATACCAAGTTTAGCTCAGTTCTGGGCATCTTTGAAATACCTATACAAACTTGTTCCTACATAGTAACTTGCAACTTTGAATGAGAATGTGCTTGCTTACAGCAACGTGCTATATGTTCTGAATGCCCGAATTGGGAATCTGTGTCAAAACTTTGTTAGGAATTATGTGATCCTTACTAGCTGGAAGTAAGGGAGATGGGGCATGAAGTTATTTCTAGGAGTTGGACACATACCAAGTTTAGCTCAGTTCTGGGCATCTTTGAAATACCTATACAAACTTGTTCCTACATAGTAACTTGCAACTTTGAATGAGAATGTGCTTGCTTGCAGGAACGTGCTATATGTTCTGAATGCCCGAATTGGGAATCTGTGTCAAAACTTTGTTAGGAATTATGTGATCCTTACTAGCTGGAAGTAAGGGAGATGGGGCATGAAGTTATTTCTAGGAGTTGGACACATACCAAGTTTAGCTCAGTTCTGGGCATCTTTGAAATACCTATACAAACTTGTTCCTACATAGTAACTTGCATCTTTGAATGAGAATGTGCTTGCTTGCAGCAACGTGCTCTATGTTCTGAATGCCCGAATAGGGAATCTGTGTCAAAACTTTGTTAGGAATTATGTGATCCTTACTAGCTGGAAGTAAGGGAGATGGGGCATGAAGTTATTTCTAGGAGTTGGACACATACCAAGTTTAGCTCAGTTCTGGGCATCTTTGAAATACCTATACAAACTTGTTCCTACATAGTAACTTGCATCCTTGAATGAGAATCTGCTTGCTTACAGCAACGTGCTATATGTTCTGAATGCCCGAATTGGGAATCTGTGTCAAAACTTTGTTAGGAATTATGTGATCCTTATTAGCTGGAAGTAAGGGAGATGGGGCATGAAGTTATTTCTAGGAGTTGGACACATACCAAGTTTAGCTCAGTTCTGGGCATCTTTGAAATACCTATACAAACTTGTTCCTACATAGTAACTTGCATCTTTGAATGAGAATCTGCTTGCTTACAGCAACGTGCTATATGTTCTGAATGCCCGAATTGGGAATCTGTGTCAAAACTTTCTTAGGAATTATGTGATCCTTACTAGCTGGAAGTAAGGGAGATGGGGCATGAAGTTATTTCTAGGAGTTGGACACATACCAAGTTTAGCTCAGTTCTGGGCATCTTTGAAATACCTATACAAACTTGTTCCTACATAGTAACTTGCAACTTTGAATGAGAATCTGCTTGCTTACAGCAACGTGCTATATGTTCTGAATGCCCGAATTGGGAATCTGTGTCAAAACTTTGTTAGGAATTATGTGATCCTTACTAGCTGGAAGTAAGGGAGATGGGGCATGAAGTTATTTCTAGGAGTTGGACACATACCAAGTTTAGCTCAGTTCTGGGCATCTTTGAAATACCTATACAAACTTGTTCCTAAATAATAACTTGCAAATTTGAATGAGAATGTGCTTGCTTGCAGCAACGTGCTCTATGTTCTGAATGCCCGAATTGGGAATCTGTGTCAAAACTTTGTTAGGAATTATGTGATCCTTACTAGCTGGAAGTAAGGGAGATGGGGCATGAAGTTATTTCTAGGAGTTGGACACATACCAAGTTTAGCTCAGTTCTGGGCATCTTTGAAATACCTATACAAACTTGTTCCTACATAGTAACTTGCATCTTTGAATGAGAATGTGCTTGCTTGCAGCAACGTGCTCTATGTTCTGAATGCCCGAATAGGGAATCTGTGTCAAAACTTTGTTAGGAATTATGTGATCCTTACTAGCTGGAAGTAAGGGAGATGGGGCATGAAGTTATTTCTAGGAGTTGGACACATACCAAGTTTAGCTCAGTTCTGGGCATCTTTGAAATACCTATACAAACTTGTTCCTACATAGTAACTTGCAACTTTGAATGAGAATGTGCTTGCTTACAGCAACGTGCTCTATGTTCTGAATGCCCGAATTGGGAATCTGTGTCAAAACTTTGTTAGGAATTATGTGATCCTTACTAGCTGGAAGTAAGGGAGATGGGGCATGAAGTTATTTCTAGGAGTTGGACACATACCAAGTTTAGCTCAGTTCTGGGCATCTTTGAAATACCTATACAAACTTGTTCCTACATAGTAACTTGCATCTTTGAATGAGAATCTGCTTGCTTACAGCAACGTGCTATATGTTCTGAATGCCCGAATTGGGAATCTGTGTCAAAACTTTGTTAGGAATTATGTGATCCTTACTAGCTGGAAGTAAGGGAGATGGGGCATGAAGTTATTTCTAGGAGTTGGACACATACCAAGTTTAGCTCAGTTCTGGGCATCTTTGAAATACCTATACAAACTTGTTCCTACATAGTAACTTGCAACTTTGAATGAGAATGTGCTTGCTTACAGCAACGTGCTATATGTTCTGAATGCCCGAATTGGGAATCTGTGTCAAAACTTTGTTAGGAATTATGTGATCCTTACTAGCTGGAAGTAAGGGAGATGGGGCATGAAGTTATTTCTAGGAGTTGGACACATACCAAGTTTAGCTCAGTTCTGGGCATCTTTGAAATACCTATACAAACTTGTTCCTACATAGTAACTTGCAACTTTGAATGAGAATGTGCTTGCTTGCAGGAACGTGCTATATGTTCTGAATGCCCGAATTGGGAATCTGTGTCAAAACTTTGTTAGGAATTATGTGATCCTTACTAGCTGGAAGTAAGGGAGATGGGGCATGAAGTTATTTCTAGGAGTTGGACACATACCAAGTTTAGCTCAGTTCTGGGCATCTTTGAAATACCTATACAAACTTGTTCCTACATAGTAACTTGCATCTTTGAATGAGAATGTGCTTGCTTGCAGCAACGTGCTCTATGTTCTGAATGCCCGAATAGGGAATCTGTGTCAAAACTTTGTTAGGAATTATGTGATCCTTACTAGCTGGAAGTAAGGGAGATGGGGCATGAAGTTATTTCTAGGAGTTGGACACATACCAAGTTTAGCTCAGTTCTGGGCATCTTTGAAATACCTATACAAACTTGTTCCTACATAGTAACTTGCATCTTTGAATGAAAATGTGCTTGCTTACAGCAACGTGCTATATGTTCTGAATGCCCGAATTGGGAATCTGTGTCAAATCTTTGTTAGGAATTATGTGATCCTTACTAGCTGGAAGTAAGGGAGATGGGGCATGAAGTTATTTCTAGGAGTTGGACACATACCAAGTTTAGCTCAGTTCTGGGCATCTTTGAAATACCTATACAAACTTGTTCCTACATAGTAACTTGCAACTTTGAATGAAAATGTGCTTGCTTACAGCAACGTGCTATATGTTCTGAATGCCCGAATTGGGAATCTGTGTCAAAACTTTGTTAGGAATTATGTGATCCTTACTAGCTGGCAGTAAGGGAGATGGGGCATGAAGTTATTTCTAGGAGTTGGACACATACCAAGTTTAGCTCAGTTCTGGGCATCTTTGAAATACCTATACAAACTTGTTCCTACATAGTAACTTGCATCTTTGAATGAGAATCTGCTTGCTTACAGCAACGTGCTATATGTTCTGAATGCCCGAATTGGCAATCTGTGTCAAAACTTTGTTAGGAATTATGTGATCCTTACTAGCTGGAAGTAAGGGAGATGGGGCATGAAGTTATTTCTAGGAGTTGGACACATACCAAGTTTAGCTCAGTTCTGGGCATCTTTGAAATACCTATACAAACTTGTTCCTACATAGTAACTTGCATCTTTGAATGAAAATGTGCTTGCTTACAGCAACGTGCTATATGTTCTGAATGCCCGAATTGGGAATCTGTGTCAAAACTTTGTTAGGAATTATGTGATCCTTACTAGCTGGAAGTAAGGGAGATGGGGCATGAAGTTATTTCTAGGAGTTGGACACAAACCAAGTTTAGCTCAGTTCTGGGCATCTTTGAAATACCTATACAAACTTGTTCCTACATAGTAACTTGCATCTTTGAATGAGAATGTGCTTGCTTGCAGCAACGTGCTCTATGTTCTGAATGCCCGAATAGGGAATCTGTGTCAAAACTTTGTTAGGAATTATGTGATCCTTACTAGCTGGAAGTAAGGGAGATGGGGCATGAAGTTATTTCTAGGAGTTGGACACATACCAAGTTTAGCTCAGTTCTGGGCATCTTTGAAATACCTATACAAACTTGTTCCTACATAGTAACTTGCATCTTTGAATGAGAATGTGCTTACTTACAGCAACGTGCTATATGTTCTGCATGCCCGAATTGGCAATCTGTGTCAAACTTTGTTAGCAATTATGTGATCCTTACTAGCTGGAAGTAAGGGAGATGGGGCATGAAGTTATTTCTAGGAGTTGGACACATACCAAGTTTAGCTCAGTTCTGGGCATCTTTGAAATACCTATACAAACTTGTTCCTACATAGTAACTTGCAACTTTGAATGAGAATCTGCTTGCTTACAGCAAGGTGCTATATGTTCTGAATGCCCGAATTGGGAATCTGTGTCAAAACTTTGTTAGGAATCATGTGATCCTTAC
The DNA here is from genome assembly GCF_020826845.1 of Diceros bicornis minor. Classification (NCBI taxonomy): domain Eukaryota; kingdom Metazoa; phylum Chordata; class Mammalia; order Perissodactyla; family Rhinocerotidae; genus Diceros; species Diceros bicornis. The sequence continues at coordinate 125,723 of NW_026691212.1, read as the reverse complement.
TAGCTGGAAGTAAGGGAGATGGGGCATGAAGTTATTTCTAGGAGTTGGACACAAACCAAGTTTAGCTCAGTTCTGGGCATCTTTGAAATACCTATACAAACTTCTTCCTACATAGTAACTTGCAACTTTGAATGAAAATGTGCTTGCTTACAGCAACGTGCTATATGTTCTGAATGCCCGAATTGGGAATCTGTGTCAAAACTTTGTTAGGAATCATGTGATCCTTACTAGCTGAAAGTAAGGGAGATGGGGCATGAAGTTATTTCTAGGAGTTGGACACATACCAAGTTTAGCTCAGTTCTGGGCATCTTTGAAATACCTATACAAACTTGTTCCTACATAGTAACTTGCAACTTTGAATGAAAATGTGCTTTCTTACAGCAATGTGCTATAAGTTCTGAATGCCCGAATTGGGAATCTGTGTCAAAACTTTGTTAGGAATCATGTGATCCTTACTAGCTGGAAGTAAGGGAGATGGGGCATGAAGTTATTTCTAGGAGTTGGACACATACCAAGTTTAGCTCAGTTCTGGGCATCTTTGAAATACCTATACAAACTTGTTCCTACATAGCAACTTGCAACTTTGAATGAGAATCTGCTTGCTTACAGCAACGTGCTATATGTTCTGAATGCCCGAATTGGGAATCTGTGTCAAAACTTTGTTAGGAATCATGTGATCCTTACTAGCTGGAAGTAAGGGAGATGGGGCATGAAGTTATTTCTAGGAGTTGGACACATACCAAGTTTAGCTCAGTTCTGGGCATCTTTGAAATACCTATACAAACTTGTTCCTACCTAGTAACTTGCATCTTTGAATGAGAATCTGCTTGCTTACAGCAACGTGCTATATGTTCTGAATGCCCGAATTGGGAATCTGTGTCAAAACTTTGTTAGGAATTATGTGATCCTTATTAGCTGGAAGTAAGGGAGATGGAGCATGAAGTTATTTCTAGGAGTAGGACACATACCAAGTTTAGCTCAGTTCTGGGCATCTTTGAAATACCTATACAAACTTGTTCCTACATAGTAACTTGCAACTTTGAATGAAAATGTGCTTGCTTACAGCAACGTGCTATATGTTCTGAATGCCCGAATTGGGAATCTGTGTCAAAACTTTGTTAGGAATTATGTGATCCTTACTAGCTGAAAGTAAGGGAGATGGGGCATGAAGTTATTTCTAGGAGTTGGACACATACCAAGTTTAGCTCAGTTCTGGGCATCTTTGAAATACCTATACAAACTTGTTCCTACCTAGTAACTTGCATCTTTGAATGAGAATCTGCTTGCTTACAGCAACGTGCTATATGTTCTGAATGCCCGAATTGGGAATCTGTGTCAAAACTTAGTTAGGAATTATGTGATCCTTATTAGCTGGAAGTAAGGGAGATGGGGCATGAAGTTATTTCTAGGAGTTGGACACATACCAAGTTTAGCTCAGTTCTGGGCATCTTTGAAATACCTATACAAACTTGTTCCTACATAGTAACTTGCATCTTTGAATGAGAATCTGCTTGCTTACAGCAACGTGCTATATGTTCTGAATGCCCGAATTGGGAATCTGTGTCAAAACTTTGTTAGGAATTATGTGATCATTACTAGCTGGAAGTAAGGGAGATGGGGCATGAAGTTATTTCTAGGAGTTGGACACATACCAAGTTTAGCTCAGTTCTGGGCATCTTTGAAATACCTATACAAACTTGTTCCTACATAGTAACTTGCAACTTTGAATGAGAATCTGCTTGCTTACAGCAACGTGCTATATGTTCTGAATGCCCGAATTGGGAATCTGTGTCAAAACTTTGTTAGGAATTATGTGATCCTTACTAGCTGGAAGTAAGGGAGATGGGGCATGAAGCTATTTCTAGGACTTGGACACATACCAAGTTTAGCTCAGTTCTGGGCATCTTTGAAATACCTATACAAACTTGTTCCTACATAGTAACTTGCAACTTTGAATGAAAATGTGCTTGCTTACAGCAACGTGCTATATGTTCTGAATGCCCGAATTGGGAATCTGTGTCAAAACTTTGTTAGGAATTATGTGATCCTTACTAGCTGGAAGTAAGGGAGATGGGGCATGAAGTTATTTCTAGGAGTTGGACACATACCAAGTTTAGCTCAGTTCTGGGCATCTTTGAAATACCTATACAAACTTGTTCCTAAATAGTAACTTGCAACTTTGAATGAGAATGTGCTTGCTTGCAGCAACGTGCTATATGTTCTGAATGCCCGAATTGGGAATCTGTGTCAAAACTTTGTTAGGAATTATGTGATCCTTACTAGCTGGAAGTAAGGGAGATGGGGCATGAAGTTATTTCTAGGAGTTGGACACATACCAAGTTTAGCTCAGTTCTGGGCATCTTTGAAATACCTATACAAACTTGTTCCTACATAGTAACTTGCATCTTTGAATGAGAATGTGCTTGCTTGCAGCAACGTGCTCTATGTTCTGAATGCCCGAATAGGGAATCTGTGTCAAAACTTTGTTAGGAATTATGTGATCCTTACTAGCTGGAAGTAAGGGAGATGGGGCATGAAGTTATTTCTAGGAGTTGGACACATACCAAGTTTAGCTCAGTTCTGGGCATCTTTGAAATACCTATACAAACTTGTTCCTACATAGTAACTTGCAACTTTGAATGATAATCTGCTTGCTTACAGCAACGTGCTCTATGTTCTGAATGCCCGAATTGGGAATCTGTGTCAAAACTTTGTTAGGAATTATGTGATCCTTACTAGCTGGAAGTAAGGGAGATGGGGCATGAAGTTATTTCTAGGAGTTGGACACATACCAAGTTTAGCTCAGTTCTGGGCATCTTTGAAATACCTATACAAACTTGTTCCTACATAGTAACTTGCATCTTTGAATGAGAATCTGCTTGCTTACAGCAACGTGCTATATGTTCTGAATGCCCGAATTGGGAATCTGTGTCAAAACTTTGTTAGGAATTATGTGATCCTTACTAGCTGGAAGTAAGGGAGATGGGGCATGAAGTTATTTCTAGGAGTTGGACACATACCAAGTTTAGCTCAGTTCTGGGCATCTTTGAAATACCTATACAAACTTGTTCCTACATAGTAACTTGCAACTTTGAATGAGAATGTGCTTGCTTACAGCAACGTGCTATATGTTCTGAATGCCCGAATTGGGAATCTGTGTCAAAACTTTGTTAGGAATTATGTGATCCTTACTAGCTGGAAGTAAGGGAGATGGGGCATGAAGTTATTTCTAGGAGTTGGACACATACCAAGTTTAGCTCAGTTCTGGGCATCTTTGAAATACCTATACAAACTTGTTCCTACATCGTAACTTGCAACTTTGAATGAGAATGTGCTTGCTTGCAGCAACGTGCTATATGTTCTGAATGCCCGAATTGGGAATCTGTGTCAAAACTTTGTTAGGAATTATGTGATCCTTACTAGCTGGAAGTAAGGGAGATGGGGCATGAAGTTATTTCTAGGAGTTGGACACATACCAAGTTTAGCTCAGTTCTGGGCATCTTTGAAATACCTATACAAACTTGTTCCTACATAGTAACTTGCATCTTTGAATGAGAATGTGCTTGCTTGCAGCAACGTGCTCTATGTTCTGAATGCCCGAATAGGGAATCTGTGTCAAAACTTTGTTAGGAATTATGTGATCCTTACTAGCTGGAAGTAAGGGAGATGGGGCATGAAGTTATTTCTAGGAGTTGGACACATACCAAGTTTAGCTCAGTTCTGGGCATCTTTGAAATACCTATACAAACTTGTTCCTACATAGTAACTTGCATCTTTGAATGAAAATGTGCTTGCTTACAGCAACGTGCTATATGTTCTGAATGCCCGAATTGGGAATCTGTGTCAAATCTTTGTTAGGAATTATGTGATCCTTACTAGCTGGAAGTAAGGGAGATGGGGCATGAAGTTATTTCTAGGAGTTGGACACATACCAAGTTTAGCTCAGTTCTGGGCATCTTTGAAATACCTATACAAACTTGTTCCTACATAGTAACTTGCAACTTTGAATGAAAATGTGCTTGCTTACAGCAACGTGCTATATGTTCTGAATGCCCGAATTGGGAATCTGTGTCAAAACTTTGTTAGGAATTATGTGATCCTTACTAGCTGGAAGTAAGGGAGATGGGGCATGAAGTTATTTCTTGGAGTTGGACACATACCAAGTTTAGCTCAGTTCTGGGCATCTTTGAAATACCTATACAAACTTGTTCCTACATAGTAACTTGCATCTTTGAATGAGAATGTGCTTGCTTGCAGCAACGTGCTCTATGTTCTGAATGCCCGAATAGGGAATCTGTGTCAAAACTTTGTTAGGAATTATGTGATCCTTACTAGCTGGCAGTAAGGGAGATGGGGCATGAAGTTATTTCTAGGAGTTGGACACATACCAAGTTTAGCTCAGTTCTGGGCATCTTTGAAATACCTATACAAACTTGTTCCTACATAGTAACTTGCATCTTTGAATGAAAATGTGCTTGCTTACAGCAACGTGCTATATGTTCTGAATGCCCGAATTGGGAATCTGTGTCAAAACTTTGTTAGGAATTATGTGATCCTTACTAGCTGGAAGTATGGGAGATGGGGCATGAAGTTATTTCTAGGAGTTGGACACATACCAAGTTTAGCTCAGTTCTGGGCATCTTTGAAATACCTATACAAACTTGTTCCTACATAGTAACTTGCATCTTTGAATGAGAATCTGCTTGCTTACAGCAACGTGCTATATGTTCTGCATGCCCGAATTGGCAATCTGTGTCAAACTTTGTTAGCAATTATGTGATCCTTACTAGCTGGAAGTAAGGGAGATGGGGCATGAAGTTATTTCTAGGAGTTGGACACATACCAAGTTTAGCTCAGTTCTGGGCATCTTTGAAATACCTATACAAACTTGTTCCTACATAGTAACTTGCAACTTTGAATGAGAATCTGCTTGCTTACAGCAACGTGCTATATGTTCTGAATGCCCGAATTGGGAATCTGTGTCAAAACTTTGTTAGGAATCATGTAATCCTTACTAGCTGGAAGTAAGGGAGATGGGGCATGAAGTTATTTCTAGGAGTTGGACACAAACCAAGTTTAGCTCAGTTCTGGGCATCTTTGAAATACCTATACAAACTTGTTCCTACATAGTAACTTGCAACTTTGAATGAAAATGTGCTTGCTTACAGCAACGTGCTATATGTTCTGAATGCCCGAATTGGGAATCTGTGTCAAAACTTTGTTAGGAATCATGTGATCCTTACTAGCTGAAAGTAAGGGAGATGGGGCATGAAGTTATTTCTAGGAGTTGGACACATACCAAGTTTAGCTCAGTTCTGGGCATCTTTGAAATCCCTATACAAACTTGTTCCTACATAGTAACTTGCAACTTTGAATGAAAATGTGCTTTCTTACAGCAATGTGCTATAAGTTCTGAATGCCCGAATTGGGAATCTGTGTCAAAACTTTGTTAGGAATCATGTGATCCTTACTAGCTGGAAGTAAGGGAGATGGGGCATGAAGTTATTTCTAGGAGTTGGACACATACCAAGTTTAGCTCAGTTCTGGGCATCTTTGAAATACCTATACAAACTTGTTCCTACATAGCAACTTGCAACTTTGAATGAGAATCTGCTTCCTTACAGCAACGTGCTATATGTTCTGAATGCCCGAATTGGGAATCTGTGTCAAAACTTTGTTAGGAATTATGTGATCCTTACTAGCTGGAAGTAAGGGAGATGGGGCATGAAGTTATTTCTAGGAGTTGGACACATACCAAGTTTAGCTCAGTTCTGGGCATCTTTGAAATACCTATACAAACTTGTTCCTACCTAGTAACTTGCATCTTTGAATGAGAATCTGCTTGCTTACAGCAACGTGCTATATGTTCTGAATGCCCGAATTGGGAATCTGTGTCAAAACTTTGTTAGGAATTATGTGATCCTTATTAGCTGGAAGTAAGGGAGATGGAGCATGAAGTTATTTCTAGGAGTTGGACACATACCAAGTTTAGCTCAGTTCTGGGCATCTTTGAAATACCTATACAAACTTGTTCCTACATAGTAACTTGCAACTTTGAATGAAAATGTGCTTGCTTACAGCAACGTGCTATATGTTCTGAATGCCCGAATTGGGAATCTGTGTCAAAACTTTGTTAGGAATTATGTGATCCTTACTAGCTGGAAGTAAGGGAGATGGGGCATGAAGTTATTTCTAGGAGTTGGACACATACCAAGTTTAGCTCAGTTCTGGGCATCTTTGAAATACCTATACAAACTTGTTCCTACCTAGTAACTTGCATCTTTGAATGAGAATCTGCTTGCTTACAGCAACGTGCTATATGTTCTGAATGCCCGAATTGGGAATCTGTGTCAAAACTTTGTTAGGAATTATGTGATCCTTATTAGCTGGAAGTAAGGGAGATGGGGCATGAAGTTATTTCTAGGAGTTGGACACATACCAAGTTTAGCTCAGTTCTGGGCATCTTTGAAATACCTATACAAACTTGTTCCTACATAGTAACTTGCATCTTTGAATGAGAATCTGCTTGCTTACAGCAACGTGCTATATGTTCTGAATGCCCGAATTGGGAATCTGTGTCAAAACTTTGTTAGGAATTATGTGATCCTTACTAGCTGGAAGTAAGGGAGATGGGGCATGAAGTTATTTCTAGGAGTTGGACACATACCAAGTTTAGCTCAGTTCTGGGCATCTTTGAAATACCTATACAAACTTGTTCCTACATAGTAACTTGCAACTTTGAATGAGAATCTGCTTGCTTACAGCAACGTGCTATATGTTCTGAATGCCCGAATTGGGAATCTGTGTCAAAACTTTGTTAGGAATTATGTGATCCTTACTAGCTGGAAGTAAGGGAGATGGGGCATGAAGCTATTTCTAGGACTTGGACACATACCAAGTTTAGCTCAGTTCTGGGCATCTTTGAAATACCTATACAAACTTGTTCCTACATAGTAACTTGCAACTTTGAATGAAAATGTGCTTGCTTACAGCAACGTGCTATATGTTCTGAATGCCCGAATTGGGAATCTGTGTCAAAACTTTGTTAGGAATTATGTGATCCTTACTAGCTGGAAGTAAGGGAGATGGGGCATGAAGTTATTTCTAGGAGTTGGACACATACCAAGTTTAGCTCAGTTCTGGGCATCTTTGAAATACCTATACAAACTTGTTCCTAAATAGTAACTTGCAACTTTGAATGAGAATGTGCTTGCTTGCAGCAACGTGCTATATGTTCTGAATGCCCGAATTGGGAATCTGTGTCAAAACTTTGTTAGGAATTATGTGATCCTTACTAGCTGGAAGTAAGGGAGATGGGGCATGAAGTTATTTCTAGGAGTTGGACACATACCAAGTTTAGCTCAGTTCTGGGCATCTTTGAAATACCTATACAAACTTGTTCCTACATAGTAACTTGCATCTTTGAATGAGAATGTGCTTGCTTGCAGCAACGTGCTCTATGTTCTGAATGCCCGAATAGGGAATCTGTGTCAAAACTTTGTTAGGAATTATGTGATCCTTACTAGCTGGAAGTAAGGGAGATGGGGCATGAAGTTATTTCTAGGAGTTGGACACATACCAAGTTTAGCTCAGTTCTGGGCATCTTTGAAATACCTATACAAACTTGTTCCTACATAGTAACTTGCAACTTTGAATGAGAATCTGCTTGCTTACAGCAACGTGCTCTATGTTCTGAATGCCCGAATTGGGAATCTGTGTCAAAACTTTGTTAGGAATTATGTGATCCTTACTAGCTGGAAGTAAGGGAGATGGGGCATGAAGTTATTTCTAGGAGTTGGACACATACCAAGTTTAGCTCAGTTCTGGGCATCTTTGAAATACCTATACAAACTTGTTCCTACATAGTAACTTGCATCTTTGAATGAGAATCTGCTTGCTTACAGCAACGTGCTATATGTTCTGAATGCCCGAATTGGGAATCTGTGTCAAAACTTTGTTAGGAATTATGTGATCCTTACTAGCTGGAAGTAAGGGAGATGGGGCATGAAGTTATTTCTAGGAGTTGGACACATACCAAGTTTAGCTCAGTTCTGGGCATCTTTGAAATACCTATACAAACTTGTTCCTACATAGTAACTTGCAACTTTGAATGAGAATCTGCTTGCTTACAGCAACGTGCTATATGTTCTGAATGCCCGAATTGGGAATCTGTGTCAAAACTTTGTTAGGAATTATGTGATCCTTACTAGCTGGAAGTAAGGGAGATGGGGCATGAAGCTATTTCTAGGACTTGGACACATACCAAGTTTAGCTCAGTTCTGGGCATCTTTGAAATACCTATACAAACTTGTTCCTACATAGTAACTTGCAACTTTGAATGAAAATGTGCTTGCTTACAGCAACGTGCTATATGTTCTGAATGCCCGAATTGGGAATCTGTGTCAAAACTTTGTTAGGAATTATGTGATCCTTACTAGCTGGAAGTAAGGGAGATGGGGCATGAAGTTATTTCTAGGAGTTGGACACATACCAAGTTTAGCTCAGTTCTGGGCATCTTTGAAATACCTATACAAACTTGTTCCTAAATAGTAACTTGCAACTTTGAATGAGAATGTGCTTGCTTGCAGCAACGTGCTATATGTTCTGAATGCCCGAATTGGGAATCTGTGTCAAAACTTTGTTAGGAATTATGTGATCCTTACTAGCTGGAAGTAAGGGAGATGGGGCATGAAGTTATTTCTAGGAGTTGGACACATACCAAGTTTAGCTCAGTTCTGGGCATCTTTGAAATACCTATACAAACTTGTTCCTACATAGTAACTTGCATCTTTGAATGAGAATGTGCTTGCTTGCAGCAACGTGCTCTATGTTCTGAATGCCCGAATAGGGAATCTGTGTCAAAACTTTGTTAGGAATTATGTGATCCTTACTAGCTGGAAGTAAGGGAGATGGGGCATGAAGTTATTTCTAGGAGTTGGACACATACCAAGTTTAGCTCAGTTCTGGGCATCTTTGAAATACCTATACAAACTTGTTCCTACATAGTAACTTGCAACTTTGAATGAGAATCTGCTTGCTTACAGCAACGTGCTCTATGTTCTGAATGCCCGAATTGGGAATCTGTGTCAAAACTTTGTTAGGAATTATGTGATCCTTACTAGCTGGAAGTAAGGGAGATGGGGCATGAAGTTATTTCTAGGAGTTGGACACATACCAAGTTTAGCTCAGTTCTGGGCATCTTTGAAATACCTATACAAACTTGTTCCTACATAGTAACTTGCATCTTTGAATGAGAATCTGCTTGCTTACAGCAACGTGCTATATGTTCTGAATGCCCGAATTGGGAATCTGTGTCAAAACTTTGTTAGGAATTATGTGATCCTTACTAGCTGGAAGTAAGGGAGATGGGGCATGAAGTTATTTCTAGGAGTTGGACACATACCAAGTTTAGCTCAGTTCTGGGCATCTTTGAAATACCTATACAAACTTGTTCCTACATAGTAACTTGCAACTTTGAATGAGAATGTGCTTGCTTACAGCAACGTGCTATATGTTCTGAATGCCCGAATTGGGAATCTGTGTCAAAACTTTGTTAGGAATTATGTGATCCTTACTAGCTGGAAGTAAGGGAGATGGGGCATGAAGTTATTTCTAGGAGTTGGACACATACCAAGTTTAGCTCAGTTCTGGGCATCTTTGAAATACCTATACAAACTTGTTCCTACATCGTAACTTGCAACTTTGAATGAGAATGTGCTTGCTTGCAGCAACGTGCTATATGTTCTGAATGCCCGAATTGGGAATCTGTGTCAAAACTTTGTTAGGAATTATGTGATCCTTACTAGCTGGAAGTAAGGGAGATGGGGCATGAAGTTATTTCTAGGAGTTGGACACATACCAAGTTTAGCTCAGTTCTGGGCATCTTTGAAATACCTATACAAACTTGTTCCTACATAGTAACTTGCATCTTTGAATGAGAATGTGCTTGCTTGCAGCAACGTGCTCTATGTTCTGAATGCCCGAATAGGGAATCTGTGTCAAAACTTTGTTAGGAATTATGTGATCCTTACTAGCTGGAAGTAAGGGAGATGGGGCATGAAGTTATTTCTAGGAGTTGGACACATACCAAGTTTAGCTCAGTTCTGGGCATCTTTGAAATACCTATACAAACTTGTTCCTACATAGTAACTTGCATCTTTGAATGAAAATGTGCTTGCTTACAGCAACGTGCTATATGTTCTGAATGCCCGAATTGGGAATCTGTGTCAAATCTTTGTTAGGAATTATGTGATCCTTACTAGCTGGAAGTAAGGGAGATGGGGCATGAAGTTATTTCTAGGAGTTGGACACATACCAAGTTTAGCTCAGTTCTGGGCATCTTTGAAATACCTATACAAACTTGTTCCTACATAGTAACTTGCAACTTTGAATGAAAATGTGCTTGCTTACAGCAACGTGCTATATGTTCTGAATGCCCGAATTGGGAATCTGTGTCAAAACTTTGTTAGGAATTATGTGATCCTTACTAGCTGGAAGTAAGGGAGATGGGGCATGAAGTTATTTCTTGGAGTTGGACACATACCAAGTTTAGCTCAGTTCTGGGCATCTTTGAAATACCTATACAAACTTGTTCCTACATAGTAACTTGCATCTTTGAATGAGAATGTGCTTGCTTGCAGCAACGTGCTCTATGTTCTGAATGCCCGAATAGGGAATCTGTGTCAAAACTTTGTTAGGAATTATGTGATCCTTACTAGCTGGCAGTAAGGGAGATGGGGCATGAAGTTATTTCTAGGAGTTGGACACATACCAAGTTTAGCTCAGTTCTGGGCATCTTTGAAATACCTATACAAACTTGTTCCTACATAGTAACTTGCATCTTTGAATGAAAATGTGCTTGCTTACAGCAACGTGCTATATGTTCTGAATGCCCGAATTGGGAATCTGTGTCAAAACTTTGTTAGGAATTATGTGATCCTTACTAGCTGGAAGTATGGGAGATGGGGCATGAAGTTATTTCTAGGAGTTGGACACATACCAAGTTTAGCTCAGTTCTGGGCATCTTTGAAATACCTATACAAACTTGTTCCTACATAGTAACTTGCATATTTGAATGAGAATGTGCTTGCTTACAGCAACGTGCTATATGTTCTGCATGCCCGAATTGGCAATCTGTGTCAAACTTTGTTAGCAATTATGTGATCCTTACTAGCTGGAAGTAAGGGAGATGGGGCATGAAGTTATTTCTAGGAGTTGGACACATACCAAGTTTAGCTCAGTTCTGGGCATCTTTGAAATACCTATACAAACTTGTTCCTACATAGTAACTTGCAACTTTGAATGAGAATCTGCTTGCTTACAGCAACGTGCTATATGTTCTGAATGCCCGAATTGGGAATCTGTGTCAAAACTTTGTTAGGAATCATGTAATCCTTACTAGCTGGAAGTAAGGGAGATGGGGCATGAAGTTATTTCTAGGAGTTGGACACAAACCAAGTTTAGCTCAGTTCTGGGCATCTTTGAAATACCTATACAAACTTGTTCCTACATAGTAACTTGCAACTTTGAATGAAAATGTGCTTGCTTACAGCAACGTGCTATATGTTCTGAATGCCCGAATTGGGAATCTGTGTCAAAACTTTGTTAGGAATCATGTGATCCTTACTAGCTGAAAGTAAGGGAGATGGGGCATGAAGTTATTTCTAGGAGTTGGACACATACCAAGTTTAGCTCAGTTCTGGGCATCTTTGAAATCCCTATACAAACTTGTTCCTACATAGTAACTTGCAACTTTGAATGAAAATGTGCTTTCTTACAGCAATGTGCTATAAGTTCTGAATGCCCGAATTGGGAATCTGTGTCAAAACTTTGTTAGGAATCATGTGATCCTTACTAGCTGGAAGTAAGGGAGATGGGGCATGAAGTTATTTCTAGGAGTTGGACACATACCAAGTTTAGCTCAGTTCTGGGCATCTTTGAAATACCTATACAAACTTGTTCCTACATAGCAACTTGCAACTTTGAATGAGAATCTGCTTCCTTACAGCAACGTGCTATATGTTCTGAATGCCCGAATTGGGAATCTGTGTCAAAACTTTGTTAGGAATTATGTGATCCTTACTAGCTGGAAGTAAGGGAGATGGGGCATGAAGTTATTTCTAGGAGTTGGACACATACCAAGTTTAGCTCAGTTCTGGGCATCTTTGAAATACCTATACAAACTTGTTCCTACCTAGTAACTTGCATCTTTGAATGAGAATCTGCTTGCTTACAGCAACGTGCTATATGTTCTGAATGCCCGAATTGGGAATCTGTGTCAAAACTTTGTTAGGAATTATGTGATCCTTATTAGCTGGAAGTAAGGGAGATGGAGCATGAAGTTATTTCTAGGAGTTGGACACATACCAAGTTTAGCTCAGTTCTGGGCATCTTTGAAATACCTATACAAACTTGTTCCTACATAGTAACTTGCAACTTTGAATGAAAATGTGCTTGCTTACAGCAACGTGCTATATGTTCTGAATGCCCGAATTGGGAATCTGTGTCAAAACTTTGTTAGGAATTATGTGATCCTTACTAGCTGGAAGTAAGGGAGATGGGGCATGAAGTTATTTCTAGGAGTTGGACACATACCAAGTTTAGCTCAGTTCTGGGCATCTTTGAAATACCTATACAAACTTGTTCCTACCTAGTAACTTGCATCTTTGAATGAGAATCTGCTTGCTTACAGCAACGTGCTATATGTTCTGAATGCCCGAATTGGGAATCTGTGTCAAAACTTTGTTAGGAATTATGTGATCCTTATTAGCTGGAAGTAAGGGAGATGGGGCATGAAGTTATTTCTAGGAGTTGGACACATACCAAGTTTAGCTCAGTTCTGGGCATCTTTGAAATACCTATACAAACTTGTTCCTACATAGTAACTTGCATCTTTGAATGAGAATCTGCTTGCTTACAGCAACGTGCTATATGTTCTGAATGCCCGAATTGGGAATCTGTGTCAAAACTTTGTTAGGAATTATGTGATCCTTACTAGCTGGAAGTAAGGGAGATGGGGCATGAAGTTATTTCTAGGAGTTGGACACATACCAAGTTTAGCTCAGTTCTGGGCATCTTTGAAATACCTATACAAACTTGTTCCTACATAGTAACTTGCAACTTTGAATGAGAATCTGCTTGCTTACAGCAACGTGCTATATGTTCTGAATGCCCGAATTGGGAATCTGTGTCAAAACTTTGTTAGGAATTATGTGATCCTTACTAGCTGGAAGTAAGGGAGATGGGGCATGAAGCTATTTCTAGGACTTGGACACATACCAAGTTTAGCTCAGTTCTGGGCATCTTTGAAATACCTATACAAACTTGTTCCTACATAGTAACTTGCAACTTTGAATGAAAATGTGCTTGCTTACAGCAACGTGCTATATGTTCTGAATGCCCGAATTGGGAATCTGTGTCAAAACTTTGTTAGGAATTATGTGATCCTTACTAGCTGGAAGTAAGGGAGATGGGGCATGAAGTTATTTCTAGGAGTTGGACACATACCAAGTTTAGCTCAGTTCTGGGCATCTTTGAAATACCTATACAAACTTGTTCCTACATAGTAACTTGCAACTTTGAATGAGAATGTGCTTGCTTGCAGCAACGTGCTATATGTTCTGAATGCCCGAATTGGGAATCTGTGTCAAAACTTTGTTAGGAATTATGTGATCCTTACTAGCTGGAAGTAAGGGAGATGGGGCATGAAGTTATTTCTAGGAGTTGGACACATACCAAGTTTAGCTCAGTTCTGGGCATCTTTGAAATACCTATACAAACTTGTTCCTACATAGTAACTTGCAACTTTGAATGAGAATCTGCTTGCTTACAGCAACGTGCTATATGTTCTGAATGCCCGAATTGGGAATCTGTGTCAAAACTTTGTTAGGAATCATGTAATCCTTACTAGCTGGAAGTAAGGGAGATGGGGCATGAAGTTATTTCTAGGAGTTGGACACAAACCAAGTTTAGCTCAGTTCTGGGCATCTTTGAAATACCTATACAAACTTGTTCCTACATAGTAACTTGCAACTTTGAATGAAAATGTGCTTGCTTACAGCAACGTGCTATATGTTCTGAATGCCCGAATTGGGAATCTGTGTCAAAACTTTGTTAGGAATCATGTGATCCTTACTAGCTGAAAGTAAGGGAGATGGGGCATGAAGTTATTTCTAGGAGTTGGACACATACCAAGTTTAGCTCAGTTCTGGGCATCTTTGAAATCCCTATACAAACTTGTTCCTACATAGTAACTTGCAACTTTGAATGAAAATGTGCTTTCTTACAGCAATGTGCTATAAGTTCTGAATGCCCGAATTGGGAATCTGTGTCAAAACTTTGTTAGGAATCATGTGATCCTTACTAGCTGGAAGTAAGGGAGATGGGGCATGAAGTTATTTCTAGGAGTTGGACACATACCAAGTTTAGCTCAGTTCTGGGCATCTTTGAAATACCTATACAAACTTGTTCCTACATAGCAACTTGCAACTTTGAATGAGAATCTGCTTCCTTACAGCAACGTGCTATATGTTCTGAATGCCCGAATTGGGAATCTGTGTCAAAACTTTGTTAGGAATTATGTGATCCTTACTAGCTGGAAGTAAGGGAGATGGGGCATGAAGTTATTTCTAGGAGTTGGACACATACCAAGTTTAGCTCAGTTCTGGGCATCTTTGAAATACCTATACAAACTTGTTCCTACCTAGTAACTTGCATCTTTGAATGAGAATCTGCTTGCTTACAGCAACGTGCTATATGTTCTGAATGCCCGAATTGGGAATCTGTGTCAAAACTTTGTTAGGAATTATGTGATCCTTATTAGCTGGAAGTAAGGGAGATGGAGCATGAAGTTATTTCTAGGAGTTGGACACATACCAAGTTTAGCTCAGTTCTGGGCATCTTTGAAATACCTATACAAACTTGTTCCTACATAGTAACTTGCAACTTTGAATGAAAATGTGCTTGCTTACAGCAACGTGCTATATGTTCTGAATGCCCGAATTGGGAATCTGTGTCAAAACTTTGTTAGGAATTATGTGATCCTTACTAGCTGGAAGTAAGGGAGATGGGGCATGAAGTTATTTCTAGGAGTTGGACACATACCAAGTTTAGCTCAGTTCTGGGCATCTTTGAAATACCTATACAAACTTGTTCCTACCTAGTAACTTGCATCTTTGAATGAGAATCTGCTTGCTTACAGCAACGTGCTATATGTTCTGAATGCCCGAATTGGGAATCTGTGTCAAAACTTTGTTAGGAATTATGTGATCCTTATTAGCTGGAAGTAAGGGAGATGGGGCATGAAGTTATTTCTAGGAGTTGGACACATACCAAGTTTAGCTCAGTTCTGGGCATCTTTGAAATACCTATACAAACTTGTTCCTACATAGTAACTTGCATCTTTGAATGAGAATCTGCTTGCTTACAGCAACGTGCTATATGTTCTGAATGCCCGAATTGGGAATCTGTGTCAAAACTTTGTTAGGAATTATGTGATCCTTACTAGCTGGAAGTAAGGGAGATGGGGCATGAAGTTATTTCTAGGAGTTGGACACATACCAAGTTTAGCTCAGTTCTGGGCATCTTTGAAATACCTATACAAACTTGTTCCTACATAGTAACTTGCAACTTTGAATGAGAATCTGCTTGCTTACAGCAACGTGCTATATGTTCTGAATGCCCGAATTGGGAATCTGTGTCAAAACTTTGTTAGGAATTATGTGATCCTTACTAGCTGGAAGTAAGGGAGATGGGGCATGAAGCTATTTCTAGGACTTGGACACATACCAAGTTTAGCTCAGTTCTGGGCATCTTTGAAATACCTATACAAACTTGTTCCTACATAGTAACTTGCAACTTTGAATGAAAATGTGCTTGCTTACAGCAACGTGCTATATGTTCTGAATGCCCGAATTGGGAATCTGTGTCAAAACTTTGTTAGGAATTATGTGATCCTTACTAGCTGGAAGTAAGGGAGATGGGGCATGAAGTTATTTCTAGGAGTTGGACACATACCAAGTTTAGCTCAGTTCTGGGCATCTTTGAAATACCTATACAAACTTGTTCCTAAATAGTAACTTGCAACTTTGAATGAGAATGTGCTTGCTTGCAGCAACGTGCTCTATGTTCTGAATGCCCGAATTGGGAATCTGTGTCAAAACTTTGTTAGGAATTATGTGATCCTTACTAGCTGGAAGTAAGGGAGATGGGGCATGAAGTTATTTCTAGGAGTTGGACACATACCAAGTTTAGCTCAGTTCTGGGCATCTTTGAAATACCTATACAAACTTGTTCCTACATAGTAACTTGCATCTTTGAATGAGAATGTGCTTGCTTGCAGCAACGTGCTCTATGTTCTGAATGCCCGAATAGGGAATCTGTGTCAAAACTTTGTTAGGAATTATGTGATCCTTACTAGCTGGAAGTAAGGGAGATGGGGCATGAAGTTATTTCTAGGAGTTGGACACATACCAAGTTTAGCTCAGTTCTGGGCATCTTTGAAATACCTATACAAACTTGTTCCTACATAGTAACTTGCAACTTTGAATGAGAATCTGCTTGCTTACAGCAACGTGCTCTATGTTCTGAATGCCCGAATTGGGAATCTGTGTCAAAACTTTGTTAGGAATTATGTGATCCTTACTAGCTGGAAGTAAGGGAGATGGGGCATGAAGTTATTTCTAGGAGTTGGACACATACCAAGTTTAGCTCAGTTCTGGGCATCTTTGAAATACCTATACAAACTTGTTCCTACATAGTAACTTGCATCTTTGAATGAGAATCTGCTTGCTTACAGCAACGTGCTATATGTTCTGAATGCCCGAATTGGGAATCTGTGTCAAAACTTTGTTAGGAATTATGTGATCCTTACTAGCTGGAAGTAAGGGAGATGGGGCATGAAGTTATTTCTAGGAGTTGGACACATACCAAGTTTAGCTCAGTTCTGGGCATCTTTGAAATACCTATACAAACTTGTTCCTACATAGTAACTTGCAACTTTGAATGAGAATCTGCTTGCTTACAGCAACGTGCTATATGTTCTGAATGCCCGAATTGGGAATCTGTGTCAAAACTTTGTTAGGAATTATGTGATCCTTACTAGCTGGAAGTAAGGGAGATGGGGCATGAAGCTATTTCTAGGACTTGGACACATACCAAGTTTAGCTCAGTTCTGGGCATCTTTGAAATACCTATACAAACTTGTTCCTACATAGTAACTTGCAACTTTGAATGAAAATGTGCTTGCTTACAGCAACGTGCTATATGTTCTGAATGCCCGAATTGGGAATCTGTGTCAAAACTTTGTTAGGAATTATGTGATCCTTACTAGCTGGAAGTAAGGGAGATGGGGCATGAAGTTATTTCTAGGAGTTGGACACATACCAAGTTTAGCTCAGTTCTGGGCATCTTTGAAATACCTATACAAACTTGTTCCTAAATAGTAACTTGCAACTTTGAATGAGAATGTGCTTGCTTGCAGCAACGTGCTATATGTTCTGAATGCCCGAATTGGGAATCTGTGTCAAAACTTTGTTAGGAATTATGTGATCCTTACTAGCTGGAAGTAAGGGAGATGGGGCATGAAGTTATTTCTAGGAGTTGGACACATACCAAGTTTAGCTCAGTTCTGGGCATCTTTGAAATACCTATACAAACTTGTTCCTACATAGTAACTTGCATCTTTGAATGAGAATGTGCTTGCTTGCAGCAACGTGCTCTATGTTCTGAATGCCCGAATAGGGAATCTGTGTCAAAACTTTGTTAGGAATTATGTGATCCTTACTAGCTGGAAGTAAGGGAGATGGGGCATGAAGTTATTTCTAGGAGTTGGACACATACCAAGTTTAGCTCAGTTCTGGGCATCTTTGAAATACCTATACAAACTTGTTCCTACATAGTAACTTGCAACTTTGAATGAGAATCTGCTTGCTTACAGCAACGTGCTCTATGTTCTGAATGCCCGAATTGGGAATCTGTGTCAAAACTTTGTTAGGAATTATGTGATCCTTACTAGCTGGAAGTAAGGGAGATGGGGCATGAAGTTATTTCTAGGAGTTGGACACATACCAAGTTTAGCTCAGTTCTGGGCATCTTTGAAATACCTATACAAACTTGTTCCTACATAGTAACTTGCATCTTTGAATGAGAATCTGCTTGCTTACAGCAACGTGCTATATGTTCTGAATGCCCGAATTGGGAATCTGTGTCAAAACTTTGTTAGGAATTATGTGATCCTTACTAGCTGGAAGTAAGGGAGATGGGGCATGAAGTTATTTCTAGGAGTTGGACACATACCAAGTTTAGCTCAGTTCTGGGCATCTTTGAAATACCTATACAAACTTGTTCCTACATAGTAACTTGCAACTTTGAATGAGAATGTGCTTGCTTACAGCAACGTGCTATATGTTCTGAATGCCCGAATTGGGAATCTGTGTCAAAACTTTGTTAGGAATTATGTGATCCTTACTAGCTGGAAGTAAGGGAGATGGGGCATGAAGTTATTTCTAGGAGTTGGACACATACCAAGTTTAGCTCAGTTCTGGGCATCTTTGAAATACCTATACAAACTGGTTCCTACATCGTAACTTGCAACTTTGAATGAGAATGTGCTTGCTTGCAGCAACGTGCTATATGTTCTGAATGCCCGAATTGGGAATCTGTGTCAAAACTTTGTTAGGAATTATGTGATCCTTACTAGCTGGAAGTAAGGGAGATGGGGCATGAAGTTATTTCTAGGAGTTGGACACATACCAAGTTTAGCTCAGTTCTGGGCATCTTTGAAATACCTATACAAACTTGTTCCTACATAGTAACTTGCATCTTTGAATGAGAATGTGCTTGCTTGCAGCAACGTGCTCTATGTTCTGAATGCCCGAATAGGGAATCTGTGTCAAAACTTTGTTAGGAATTATGTGATCCTTACTAGCTGGAAGTAAGGGAGATGGGGCATGAAGTTATTTCTAGGAGTTGGACACATACCAAGTTTAGCTCAGTTCTGGGCATCTTTGAAATACCTATACAAACTTGTTCCTACATAGTAACTTGCAACTTTGAATGAGAATGTGCTTGCTTACAGCAACGTGCTATATGTTCTGAATGCCCGAATTGGGAATCTGTGTCAAATCTTTGTTAGGAATTATGTGATCCTTACTAGCTGGAAGTAAGGGAGATGGGGCATGAAGTTATTTCTAGGAGTTGGACACATACCAAGTTTAGCTCAGTTCTGGGCATCTTTGAAATACCTATACAAACTTGTTCCTACATAGTAACTTGCAACTTTGAATGAAAATGTGCTTGCTTACAGCAACGTGCTATATGTTCTGAATGCCCGAATTGGGAATCTGTGTCAAAACTTTGTTAGGAATTATGTGATCCTTACTAGCTGGAAGTAAGGGAGATGGGGCATGAAGTTATTTCTTGGAGTTGGACACATACCAAGTTTAGCTCAGTTCTGGGCATCTTTGAAATACCTATACAAACTTGTTCCTACATAGTAACTTGCATCTTTGAATGAGAATGTGCTTGCTTGCAGCAACGTGCTCTATGTTCTGAATGCCCGAATAGGGAATCTGTGTCAAAACTTTGTTAGGAATTATGTGATCCTTACTAGCTGGCAGTAAGGGAGATGGGGCATGAAGTTATTTCTAGGATTTGGACACATACCAAGTTTAGCTCAGTTCTGGGCATCTTTGAAATACCTATACAAACTTGTTCCTACATAGTAACTTGCATCTTTGAATGAGAATCTGCTTGCTTACAGCAACGTGCTATATGTTCTGAATGCCCGAATTGGCAATCTGTGTCAAAACTTTGTTAGGAATTATGTGATCCTTACTAGCTGGAAGTAAGGGAGATGGGGCATGAAGTTATTTCTAGGAGTTGGACACATACCAAGTTTAGCTCAGTTCTGGGCATCTTTGAAATACCTATACAAACTTGTTCCTACATAGTAACTTGCATCTTTGAATGAGAATGTGCTTGCTTACAGCAACGTGCTATATGTTCTGAATGCCCGATTTGGGAATCTGTGTCAAAACTTTGTTAGGAATTATGTGATCCTTACTAGCTGGAAGTAAGGGAGATGGGGCATGAAGTTATTTCTAGGAGTTGGACACATACCAAGTTTAGCTCAGTTCTGGGCATCTTTGAAATACCTATACAAACTTGTTCCTACATAGTAACTTGCAACTTTGAATGAGAATGTGCTTGCTTACAGCAACGTGCTATATGTTCTGAATGCCCGAATTGGGAATCTGTGTCAAAACTTTGTTAGGAATTATGTGATCCTTACTAGCTGGAAGTAAGGGAGATGGGGCATGAAGTTATTTCTAGGAGTTGGACACATACCAAGTTTAGCTCAGTTCTGGGCATCTTTGAAATACCTATACAAACTTGTTCCTAAATAGTAACTTGCAACTTTGAATGAGAATGTGCTTGCTTGCAGCAACGTGCTATATGTTCTGAATGCCCGAATTGGGAATCTGTCTCAAAACTTTGTTAGGAATTATGTGATCCTTACTAGCTGGAAGTAAGGGAGATGGGGCATGAAGTTATTTCTTGGAGTTGGACACATACCAAGTTTAGCTGAGTTCTGGGCATCTTTGAAATACCTATACAAACTTGTTCCTACATAGTAACTTGCATCTTTGAATGAGAATGTGCTTGCTTGCAGCAACGTCCTCTATGTTCTGAATGCCCGAATAGGGAATCTGTGTCAAAACTTTGTTAGGAATTATGTGATCCTTACTAGCTGGAAGTAAGGGAGATGGGGCATGAAGTTATTTCTAGGAGTTGGACACATACCAAGTTTAGCTCAGTTCTGGGCATCTTTGAAATACCTATACAAACTTGTTCCTACATAGTAACTTGCATCTTTGAATGAGAATCTGCTTGCTTACAGCAACGTGCTATATGTTCTGAATGCCCGAATTGGCAATCTGTGTCAAAACTTTGTTAGGAATTATGTGATCCTTACTAGCTGGAAGTAAGGGAGATGGGGCATGAAGTTATTTCTAGGAGTTGGACACATACCAAGTTTAGCTCAGTTCTGGGCATCTTTGAAATACCTATACAAACTTGTTCCTACATAGTAACTTGCATCTTTGAATGAAAATGTGCTTGCTTACAGCAACGTGCTATATGTTCTGAATGCCCGAATTGGGAATCTGTGTCAAAACTTTGTTAGGAATTATGTGATCCTTACTAGCTGGAAGTAAGGGAGATGGGGCATGAAGTTATTTCTAGGAGTTGGACACATACCAAGTTTAGCTCAGTTCTGGGCATCTTTGAAATACCTATACAAACTTGTTCCTACATAGTAACTTGCATCTTTGAATGAGAATGTGCTTGCTTACAGCAACGTGCTATATGTTCTGAATGCCCGAATTGGGAATCTGTGTCAAAACTTTGTTAGGAATTATGTGATCCTTACTAGCTGGAAGTAAGGGAGATGGGGCATGAAGTTATTTCTAGGAGTTGGACACATACCAAGTTTAGCTCAGTTCTGGGCATCTTTGAAATACCTATACAAACTTGTTCCTACATAGTAACTTGCTTCTTTGAATGAGAATCTGCTTGCTTACAGCAACGTGCTATATGTTCTGAATGCCCGAATTGGCAATCTGTGTCAAAACTTTGTTAGGAATTATGTGATCCTTACTAGCTGGAAGTAAGGGAGATGGGGCATGAAGTTATTTCTAGGAGTTGGACACATACCAAGTTTAGCTCAGTTCTGGGCATCTTTGAAATACCTATACAAACTTGTTCCTACATAGTAACTTGCATCTTTGAATGAAAATGTGCTTGCTTACAGCAACGTGCTATATGATCTGAATGCCCGAATTGGGAATCTGTGTCAAAACTTTGTTAGGAATTATGTGATCCTTACTAGCTGGAAGTAAGGGAGATGGGGCATGAAGTTATTTCTAGGAGTTGGACACATACCAAGTTTAGCTCAGTTCTGGGCATCTTTGAAATACCTATACAAACTTGTTCCTACATAGTAACTTGCATCTTTGATTGAGAATCTGCTTGCTTACAGCAACGTGCTATATGTTCTGAATGCACGAATTGGGAATCTGTGTCAAAACTTTGTTAGGAATTATGTGATCCTTACTAGCTGGAAGTAAGTGAGATGGGGCATGAAGTTATTTCTAGGAGTTGGACACATACCAAGTTTAGCTCAGTTCTGGGCATCTTTGAAATACCTATACAAACTTGTTCCTACATAGTAACTTGCAACTTTGAATGAAAATGTGCTTGCTTACAGCAACGTGCTATATGTTCTGAATGCCCGAATTGGGAATCTGTGTCAAAACTTTGTTAGGAATTTTGTGATCCTTACTAGCTGGAAGTAAGGGAGATGGGGCATGAAGTTATTTCTAGGAGTTGGACACATACCAAGTTTAGCTCAGTTCTGGGCATCTTTGAAATACCTATACAAACTTGTTCCTACATAGTAACTTGCAACTTTGAATGAGAATGTGCTTGCTTACAGCAACGTGCTATATGTTCTAAATGCCCGAATTGGGAATCTGTGTCAAAACTTTGTTAGGAATTATGTGATCCTTACTAGCTGGAAGTAAGGGAGATGGGGCATGAAGTTATTTCTAGGAGTTGGACACATACCAAGTTTAGCTCAGTTCTGGGCATCTTTGAAATACCTATACAAACTTGTTCCTACATAGTAACTTGCATCTTTGAATGAAAATGTGCTTGCTTACAGCAACGTGCTATATGTTCTGAATGCCCGAATTGGGAATCTGTGTCAAAACTTTGTTAAGTATTATGTGATCCTTACTAGCTGGAAGTAAGGGAGATGGGGCATGAAGTTATTTCTAGGAGTTGGACACATACCAGGTTTAGCTCAGTTCTGGGCATCTTTGAAATACCTATACAAACTTGTTCCTACATAGTAACTTGCATCTTTGAATGAGAATCTGCTTGCTTACAGCAACGTGCTATATGTTCTGAATGCCCGAATTGGGAATCTGTGTCAAAACTTTGTTAGGAATTATGTGATCCTTACTAGCTGGAAGTAAGGGAGATGGGGCATGAAGTTATTTCTAGGAGTTGGACACATACCAAGTTTAGCTCAGTTCTGGGCATCTTTGAAATACCTATACAAACTTGTTCCTACATAGTAACTTGCAACTTTGAATGAGAATGTGCTTGCTTACAGCAACGTGCTATATGTTCTGAATGCCCGAATTGGGAATCTGTGTCAAAATTTTGTTAGGAATTATGTGATCCTTACTAGCTGGAAGTAAGGGAGATGGGGCATGAAGTTATTTCTAGGAGTTGGACACATACCAAGTTTAGCTCAGTTCTGGGCATCTTTGAAATACCTATACAAACTTGTTCCTACATAGTAACTTGCATCTTTGAATGAGAATCTGCTTGCTTACAGCAACGTGCTATATGTTCTGAATGCCCGAATTGGGAATCTGTGTCAAAACTTTGTTAGGAATTATGTGATCCTTACTAGCTGGAAGTAAGTGAGATGGGGCATGAAGTTATTTCTAGGAGTTGGACACATACCAAGTTTAGCTCAGTTCTGGGCATCTTTGAAATACCTATACAAACTTGTTCCTACATAGTAACTTGCAACTTTGAATGAAAATGTGCTTGCTTACAGCAACGTGCTATATGTTCTGAATGCCCGAATTGGGAATCTGTGTCAAAACTTTGTTAGGAATTTTGTGATCCTTACTAGCTGGAAGTAAGGGAGATGGGGCATGAAGTTATTTCTAGGAGTTGGACACATACCAAGTTTAGCTCAGTTCTGGGCATCTTTGAAATACCTATACAAACTTGTTCCTACATAGTAACTTGCAACTTTGAATGAGAATGTGCTTGCTTACAGCAACGTGCTATATGTTCTAAATGCCCGAATTGGGAATCTGTGTCAAAACTTTGTTAGGAATTATGTGATCCTTACTAGCTGGAAGTAAGGGAGATGGGGCATGAAGTTATTTCTAGGAGTTGGACACATACCAAGATTAGCTCAGTTCTGGGCATCTTTGAAATACCTATACAAACTTGTTCCTACATAGTAACTTGCATCTTTGAATGAGAATGTGCTTGCTTACAGCAACGTGCTACATGTTCTGATTGCCCGAATTGGCAATCTGTGTCAAAACTTTGTTAGGAATTATGTGATCCTTACTAGCTGGAAGTAAGGGAGATGGGGCATGAAGTTATTTCTAGGAGTTGGACACATACCAAGTTTAGCTCAGTTCTGGGCATCTTTGAAATACCTATACAAACTTGTTCCTACATAGTAACCTGCATCTTTAATGAGAATCTGCTTGCTTACAGCAACGTGCTATATGTTCTGAATGCCCGAATTGGGAATCTGTGTCAAAACTTTGTTAGGAATTATGTGATCCTTACTAGCTGGAAGTAAGGGAGATGGGGCATGAAGTTATTTCTAGGAGTTGGACACATACCAAGTTTAGCTCAGTTCTGGGCATCTTTGAAATACCTATACAAACTTGTTCCTACATAGTAACTTGCAACTTTGAATGAGAATGTGCTTGCTTACAGCAACGTGCTATATGTTCTGAATGCCCGAATTGGGAATCTGTGTCAAAACTTTGTTAGGAATTATGTGATCCTTACTAGATGGAAGTAAGGGAGATGGGGCATGAAGTTATTTCTAGGAGTTGGACACATACCAAGTTTAGCTCAGTTCTGGGCATCTTTGAAATACCTATACAAACTTGTTCCTACATAGTAACTTGCAACTTTGAATGAGAATGTGCTTGCTTACAGCAACGTGCTATATGTTCTGAATGCCCGAATTGGGAATCTGTGTCAAAACATTGTTAGGAATTATGTGATCCTTACTAGCTGGAAGTAAGGGAGATGGGGCATGAAGTTATTTCTAGGAGTTGGACACATACCAAGTTTAGCTCAGTTCTGGGCATCTTTGAAATACCTATACAAACTTGTTCCTACATAGTAACTTGCAACTTTGAATGAAAATGTGCTTGCTTACAGCAACGTGCTATATGTTCTGAATGCCCGAATTGGGAATCTGTGTCAAAACTTTGTTAGGAATTATGTGATCCTTACTAGCTGGAAGTAAGGGAGATGGGGCATGAAGTTATTTCTAGGAGTTGGACACATACCAAGTTTAGCTCACTTCTGGGCATCTTTGAAATACCTATACAAACTTGTTCCTACATAGTAACTTGCATCTTTGAATGAGAATCTGCTTGCTTAAAGCAACGTGCTATATGTTCTGAATGCCCGAATTGGGAATCTGTGTCAAAACTTTGTTAGGAATTATGTGATCCTTACTAGCTGGAAGTAAGGGAGATGGGGCATGAAGTTATTTCTAGGAGTTGGACACATACCAAGTTTAGCTCAGTTCTGGGCATCTTTGAAATACCTATACAAACTTGTTCCTACATAGTAACTTGCATCTTTGAATGAAAATGTGCTTGCTTACAGCAACGTGCTATATGTTCTGAATGCCCTAATTGGGAATCTTTGTCAAAACTTTGTTAGGAATTATGTGATCCTTACTAGCTGGAAGTAAGTGAGATGGGGCATGAAGTTATTTCTAGGAGTTGGACACATACCAAGTTTAGCTCAGTTCTGGGCATCTTTGAAATACCTATACAAACTTGTTCCTACATAGTAACTTGCATCTTTGAATGAGAATCTGCTTGCTTACAGCAACGTGCTATATGTTCTGAATGCCCGAATTGGGAATCTGTGTCAAAAGTTTGTTAGGAATTATGTGATCCTTACTTGCTGGAAGTAAGGGAGATGGGGCATGAAGTTATTTCTAGGAGTTGGACACATACCAAGTTTAGCTCAGTTCTGGGCATCTTTGAAATACCTATACAAACTTGTTCCTACATAGTAACTTGCAACTATGGATGAGAATCTGCTTGCTTACAGCAACGTGCTATATGTTCTGAATGCCCGAATTGGGAATCTGTGTCAAAACTTTGTTAGGAATTATGTGATCCTTACTAGCTGGAAGTAAGGGAGATGGGGCATGAAGTTATTTCTAGGAGTTGGACACATACCAAGTTTAGCTCAGTTCTGGGCATCTTTGAAATACCTATACAAACTTGTTCCTACATAGTAACTTGCATCTTTGAATGAGAATCTGCTTGCTTACAGCAACGTGCTATATGTTCTGAATGCCCGAATTGGGAATCTGTGTCAAAAGTTTGTTAGGAATTATGTGATCCTTACTTGCTGGAAGTAAGGGAGATGGGGCATGAAGTTATTTCTAGGAGTTGGACACATACCAAGTTTAGCTCAGTTCTGGGCATCTTTGAAATACCTATACAAACTTGTTCCTACATAGTAACTTGCAACTATGGATGAGAATCTGCTTGCTTACAGCAACGTGCTATATGTTCTGAATGCCCGAATTGGGAATCTGTGTCAAAACTTTGTTAGGAATCATGTGATCCTTACTAGCTGGAAGTAAGGGAGATGGGGCATGAAGATATTTCTAGGAGTTGGACACAAACCAAGTTTAGCTCAGTTCTGGGCATCTTTGAAATACCTATACAAACTTGTTCCTACATAGTAACTTGCAACTTTGAATGAAAATGTGCTTGCTTACAGCAACGTACTATATGTTCTGAATGCCCGAATTGGGAATCTGTGTCAAAAATTTGTTAGGAATTATGTGATCCTTACTAGCTGGAAGTAAGGGAGATGGGGCATGAAGTTATTTCTAGGAGTTGGACACATACCAAGTTTAGCTCAGTTCTGGGCATCTTTGAAATACCTATAGAAACTTGTTCCTACATAGTAACTTGCATCTTTGAAGGAGAATGTGCTTGCTTACAGCCACGTGCTATATGTTCTGAATGCCCGAATTGGGAATCTGTGTCAAAACTTTGTTAGGAATTATGTGATCCTTACTAGCTGGAAGTAAGGGAGATGGGGCATGAAGTTATTTCTAGGAGTTGGACACATACCAAGTTTAGCTCAGTTCTGGGCATCTTTGAAATACCTATACAAACTTGTTCCTACATAGTAACTTGCAACTTTGAAGGAGAATGTGCTTGCTTACAGCAACGTGCTATATGTTCTGAATGCCCGAATTGGGAATCTGTGTCAAAACTTTGTTAGGAATTATGTGATCCTTACTAGCTGGAAGTAAGGGAGATGGGGCATGAAGTTATTTCTAGGAGTTGGACACATACCAAGTTTAGCTCAGTTCTAGGCATCTTTGAAATACCTATACAAACTTGTTCCTACATAGTAACTTGCAACTTTGAATGAGAATGTGCTTGCTTACAGCAACGTGCTATATGTTCTGAATGCCCGAATTGGGAATATGTGTCAAAACTTTGTTAGGAATCATGTGATCCTTACTAGCTGGAAGTAAGGGAGATGGGGCATGAAGTTATTTCTAGGAGTTGGACACATACCAAGTTTAGCTCAGTTCTGGGCATCTTTGAAATACCTATACAAACTTGTTCCTACATAGTAACTTGCATCTTTGAATGAGAATCTGCTTGCTTACAGCAACGTGCTATATGTTCTGAATGCCCGAATTGGGAATCTGTGTCAAAAATTTGTTAGGAATCATGTGATCCATACTAGCTGGAAGTAAGGGAGATGGGGCATGAAGTTATTTCTAGGAGTTGGACACATACCAAGTTTAGCTCAGTTCTGGGCATCTTTGAAATACCTATACAAACTTGTTCCTACATAGTAACTTGCAACTTTGAAGGAGAATGTGCTTGCTTACAGCAACGTGCTATATGTTCTGAATGCCCGAATTGGGAATCTGTGTCAAAACTTTGTTAGGAATTATGTGATCCTTACTAGCTGGAAGTAAGGGAGATGGGGCATGAAGTTATTTCTAGGAGTTGGACACATACCAAGTTTAGCTCAGTTCTGGGCATCTTTGAAATACCTATACAAACTTGTTCCTACATAGTAACTTGCAACTTTGAATGAGAATGTGCTTGCTTACAGCAACGTGCTATATGTTCTGAATGCCCGAATTGGGAATCTGTGTCAATACTTTGTTAGGAATTATGTGATCCTTACTAGCTGGAAGTAAGGGAGATGGGGCATGAAGTTATTTCTAGGAGTTGGACACATACCAAGTTTAGCTCAGTTCTGGGCATCTTTGAAATACCTATACAAACTTGTTCCTACATAGTAACTTGCAACTTTGAATGAGAATGTGCTTGCTTACAGCAACGTGCTATATGTTCTGAATGCCCGAATTGGGAATCTGTGTCAAAACTTTGTTAGGAATTATGTGATCCTTACTAGCTGGAAGTAAGGGAGATGGGGCATGAAGTTATTTCTAGGAGTTGGACACATACCAAGTTTAGCTCAGTTCTGGGCATCTTTGAAATACCTATACAAACTTGTTCCTACATAGTAACTTGCATCTTTGAATGAGAATCTGCTTGCTTACAGCAACGTGCTATATGTTCTGAATGCCCGAATTGGGAATCTGTGTCAAAACTTTGTTAGGAATTATGTGATCCTTACTAGCTGGAAGTAAGGGAGATGGGGCATGAAGTTATTTCTAGGAGTTGGACACATACCAAGTTTAGCTCAGTTCTAGGCATCTTTGAAATACCTATACAAACTTGTTCCTACATAGTAACTTGCAACTTTGAATGAGAATGTGCTTGCTTACAGCAACGTGCTATATGTTCTGAATGCCCGAATTGGGAATCTGTGTCAAAACTTTGTTAGGAATTATGTGATCCTTACTAGCTGGAAGTAAGGGAGATGGGGCATGAAGTTAGTTCTAGGAGTTGGACACATACCAAGTTTAGCTCAGTTCTGGGCATCTTTGAAATACCTATACAAACTTGTTCCTACATAGTAACTTGCATCTTTGAATGAGAATCTGCTTGCTTACAGCAACGTGCTATATGTTCTGAATGCCCGAATTGGGAATCTGTGTCAAAAATTTGTTAGGAATCATGTGATCCATACTAGCTGGAAGTAAGGGAGATGGGGCATGAAGTTATTTCTAGGAGTTGGACACATACCAAGTTTAGCTCAGTTCTGGGCATCTTTGAAATACCTATACAAACTTGTTCCTACATAGTAACTTGCAACTTTGAAGGAGAATGTGCTTGCTTACAGCAACGTGCTATATGTTCTGAATGCCCGAATTGGGAATCTGTGTCAAAACTTTGTTAGGAATTATGTGATCCTTACTAGCTGGAAGTAAGGGAGATGGGGCATGAAGTTATTTCTAGGAGTTGGACACATACCAAGTTTAGCTCAGTTCTGGGCATCTTTGAAATACCTATACAAACTTGTTCCTACATAGTAACTTGCAACTTTGAATGAGAATGTGCTTGCTTACAGCAACGTGCTATATGTTCTGAATGCCCGAATTGGGAATCTGTGTCAATACTTTGTTAGGAATTATGTGATCCTTACTAGCTGGAAGTAAGGGAGATGGGGCATGAAGTTATTTCTAGGAGTTGGACACATACCAAGTTTAGCTCAGTTCTGGGCATCTTTGAAATACCTATACAAACTTGTTCCTACATAGTAACTTGCAACTTTGAATGAGAATGTGCTTGCTTACAGCAACGTGCTATATGTTCTGAATGCCCGAATTGGGAATCTGTGTCAAAACTTTGTTAGGAATTATGTGATCCTTACTAGCTGGAAGTAAGGGAGATGGGGCATGAAGTTATTTCTAGGAGTTGGACACATACCAAGTTTAGCTCAGTTCTGGGCATCTTTGAAATACCTATACAAACTTGTTCCTACATAGTAACTTGCATCTTTGAATGAGAATCTGCTTGCTTACAGCAACGTGCTATATGTTCTGAATGCCCGAATTGGGAATCTGTGTCAAAAATTTGTTAGGAATTATGTGATCCTTACTAGCTGGAAGTAAGGGAGATGGGGCATGAAGTTATTTCTAGGAGTTGGACACATACCAAGTTTAGCTCAGTTCTGGGCATCTTTGAAATACCTATACAAACTTGTTCCTACATAGTAACTTGCAACTTTGAATGAGAATGTGCTTGCTTACAGCAACGTGCTATATGTTCTGAATGCCCGAATTGGGAATCTGTGTCAAAACTTTGTTAGGAATTATGTGATCCTTACTAGCTGGAAGTAAGGGAGATGGGGCATGAAGTTATTTCTAGGAGTTGGACACATACCAAGTTTAGCTCAGTTCTGGGCATCTTTGAAATACCTATACAAACTTGTTCCTACATAGTAACTTGCATCTTTGAATGAGAATCTGCTTGCTTACAGCAACGTGCTATATGTTCTGAATGCCCGAATTGGGAATCTGTGTCAAAACTTTGTTAGGAATTATGTGATCCTTACTAGCTGGAAGTAAGGGAGATGGGGCATGAAGTTATTTCTAGGAGTTGGACACATACCAAGTTTAGCTCAGTTCTGGGCATCTTGAAATACCTATACAAACTTGTTCCTACATAGTAACTTGCAACTTTGAATGAAAATGTGCTTGCTTACAGCAACGTGCTATATGTTCTGAATGCCTGAATTGGGAATCTGTGTCAAAACTTTGTTAGGAATTATGTGATCCTTACTAGCTGGAAGTAAGGGAGATGGGGCATGAAGTTATTTCTAGGAGTTGGACACATACCAAGTTTCGCTCAGTTCTGGGCATCTTTGAAATACCTATACAAACTTGTTCCTACATAGTAACTTGCATCTTTGAATGAGAATCTGCTTGCTTACAGCAACGTGCTATATGTTCTGAATGCCCGAATTGGGAATCTGTGTCAAAACTTTGTTAGGAATTATGTGATCCTTACTAGCTGGAAGTAAGGGAGATGGGGCATGAAGTTATTTCTAGGAGTTGGACACATACCAAGTTTAGCTCAGTTCTGGGCATCTTTGAAATACCTATACAAACTTGTTCCTACATAGTAACTTGCATCTTTGAATGAGAATGTGCTTGCTTACAGCAACGTGCTATATGTTCTGAATGCCCGAATTGGGAATCTGTGTCAAAAGTTTGTTAAGAATTATGTGATCCTTACTAGCTGGAAGTAAGGGAGATGGGGCATGAAGTTATTTCTAGGAGTTGGACACATACCAAGTTTAGCTCAGTTCTGGACATCTTTGAAATACCTATACAAACTTGTTCCTACATAGTAACTTGCATCTTTGAATGAGAATCTGCTTGCTTACATCAACGTGCTATATGTTCTGAATGCCCGAATTGGGAATCTGTGTCAAAACTTTGTTAGGAATTATGTGATCCTTACTAGCTGGAAGTAAGGGAGATGGGGCATGAAGTTATTTCTAAGAGTTGGACACATACCAAGTTTAGCTCAGTTCTGGGCATCTTTGAAATACCTATACAAACTTGTTCCTACATAGTAACTTGCAACTTTGAATGAAAATGTGCTTGCTTACAGCAACGTGCTATATGTTCTGAATGCCCGAATTGGGAATCTGTGTCAAAACTTTGTTAGGAATTATGTGATCCTTACTAGCTGGAAGTAAGGGAGATGGGGCATGAAGTTATTTCTAGGAGTTGGACACATACCAAGTTTAGCTCAGTTCTGGGCATCTTTGAAATACCTATACAAACTTGTTCCTACATAGTAACTTGCAACTTTGAATGAGAATGTGCTTGCTTACAGCAACGTGCTATAATTTCTGAATGCCCGAATTGGGAATCTGTGTCAAAACTTTGTTAGGAATTATGTGATCCTTACTAGCTGGAAGTAAGGGAGATGGGGCATGAAGTTATTTCTAGGAGTTGGACACATACCAAGTTTAGCTCAGTTCTGGGCATCTTTGAAATACCTATACAAACTTGTTCCTACATAGTAACTTGCATCTTTGAATGAGAATCTGCTTGCTTACAGCAACGTGCTATATGTTCTGAATGCCCGAATTGGGAATCTGTGTCAAAACTTTGTTAGGAATTATGTGATCCTTACTAGCTGGAAGTAAGGGAGATGGGGCATGAAGTTATATCTAGGAGTTGGACACATACCAAGTTTAGCTCAGTTCTGGGCATCTTTGAAATACCTATACAAACTTGTTCCTACATAGTAACTTGCAACTTTGAATGAGAATGTGCTTGCTTACAGCAACGTGCTATATGTTCTGAATGCCCGAATTGGGAATCTGTGTCAAAACTTTGTTAGGAATTATGTGATCCTTACTAGCTGGAAGTAAGGGAGATGGGGCATGAAGTTATTTCTAGGAGTTGGACACATACCAAGTTTAGCTCAGTTCTGGGCATCTTTGAAATACCTATACAAACTTGTTCCTACATAGTAACTTGCATCTTTGAATGAGAATGTGCTTGCTTACAGCAACGTGCTATATGTTCTAAATGCCCGAATTGGGAATCTGTGTCAAAACTTTGTTAGGAATTATGTGATCCTTACTAGCTGGAAGTAAGGGAGATGGGGCATGAAGTTATTTCTAGGAGTTGGACACATACCAAGATTAGCTCAGTTCTGGGCATCTTTGAAATACCTATACAAACTTGTTCCTACATAGTAACTTGCATCTTTGAATGAGAATGTGCTTGCTTACAGCAACGTGCTACATGTTCTGATTGCCCGAATTGGCAATCTGTGTCAAAACTTTGTTAGGAATTATGTGATCCTTACTAGCTGGAAGTAAGGGAGATGGGGCATGAAGTTATTTCTAGGAGTTGGACACATACCAAGTTTAGCTCAGTTCTGGGCATCTTTGAAATACCTATACAAACTTGTTCCTACATAGTAACCTGCATCTTTAATGAGAATCTGCTTGCTTACAGCAACGTGCTATATGTTCTGAATGCCCGAATTGGGAATCTGTGTCAAAACTTTGTTAGGAATTATGTGATCCTTACTAGCTGGAAGTAAGGGAGATGGGGCATGAAGTTATTTCTAGGAGTTGGACACATACCAAGTTTAGCTCAGTTCTGGGCATCTTTGAAATACCTATACAAACTTGTTCCTACATAGTAACTTGCAACTATGGATGAGAATCTGCTTGCTTACAGC
The DNA here is from genome assembly GCF_020826845.1 of Diceros bicornis minor. Lineage (NCBI taxonomy): Eukaryota > Metazoa > Chordata > Mammalia > Perissodactyla > Rhinocerotidae > Diceros > Diceros bicornis. The sequence continues at coordinate 92,742 of NW_026691212.1, read as the reverse complement.
AACGTGCTATATGTTCTTAATGCCCGAATTGGGAATCTGTGTCAAAACTTTGTTAGGAATCATGTGATCCTTACTAGCTGGAAGTAAGGGAGATGGGGCATGAAGATATTTCTAGGAGTTGGACACAAACCAAGTTTAGCTCAGTTCTGGGCATCTTTGAAATACCTATACAAACTTGTTCCTACATAGTAACTTGCAACTTTGAATGAAAATGTGCTTGCTTACAGCAACGTACTATATGTTCTGAATGCCCGAATTGGGAATCTGTGTCAAAAATTTGTTAGGAATTATGTGATCCTTACTAGCTGGAAGTAAGGGAGATGGGGCATGAAGTTATTTCTAGGAGTTGGACACATACCAAGTTTAGCTCAGTTCTGGGCATCTTTGAAATACCTATACAAACTTGTTCCTACATAGTAACTTGCATCTTTGAAGGAGAATGTGCTTGCTTACAGCCACGTGCTATATGTTATGAATGCCCGAATTGGGAATCTGTGTCAAAACTTTGTTAGGAATTATGTGATCCTTACTAGCTGGAAGTAAGGGAGATGGGGCATGAAGTTATTTCTAGGAGTTGGACACATACCAAGTTTAGCTCAGTTCTGGGCATCTTTGAAATACCTATACAAACTTGTTCCTACATAGTAACTTGCAACTTTGAAGGAGAATGTGCTTGCTTACAGCAACGTGCTATATGTTCTGAATGCCCGAATTGGGAATCTGTGTCAAAACTTTGTTAGGAATTATGTGATCCTTACTAGCTGGAAGTAAGGGAGATGGGGCATGAAGTTATTTCTAGGAGTTGGACACATACCAAGTTTAGCTCAGTTCTAGGCATCTTTGAAATACCTATACAAACTTGTTCCTACATAGTAACTTGCAACTTTGAAGGAGAATGTGCTTGCTTACAGCAACGTGCTATATGTTCTGAATGCCCGAATTGGGAATCTGTGTCAAAACTTTGTTAGGAATCATGTGATCCTTACTAGCTGGAAGCAAGGGAGATGGGGCATGAAGTTATTTCTAGGAGTTGGACACATACCAAGTTTAGCTCAGTTCTGGGCATCTTTGAAATACCTATACAAACTTGTTCCTACATAGTAACTTGCATCTTTGAATGAGAATCTGCTTGCTTACAGCAACGTGCTATATGTTCTGAATGCCCGAATTGGGAATCTGTGTCAAAAATTTGTTAGGAATCATGTGATCCATACTAGCTGGAAGTAAGGGAGATGGGGCATGAAGTTATTTCTAGGAGTTGGACACATACCAAGTTTAGCTCAGTTCTGGGCATCTTTGAAATACCTATACAAACTTGTTCCCACATAGTAACTTGCAACTTTGAAGGAGAATGTGCTTGCTTACAGCAACGTGCTATATGTTCTGAATGCCCGAATTGGGAATCTGTGTCAAAACTTTGTTAGGAATTATGTGATCCTTACTAGCTGGAAGTAAGGGAGATGGGGCAAGAAGTTATTTCTAGGAGTTGGACACATACCAAGTTTAGCTCAGTTCCGGGCATCTTTGAAATACCTATACAAACTTGTTCCTACATAGTAACTTGCAACTTTGAATGAGAATGTGCTTGCTTACAGCAACGTGCTATATGTTCTGAATGCCCGAATTGGGAATCTGTGTCAAAACTTTGTTAGGAATTATGTGATCCTTACTAGCTGGAAGTAAGGGAGATGGGGCATGAAGTTATTTCTAGGAGTTGGACACATACCAAGTTTCGCTCAGTTCTGGGCATCTTTGAAATACCTATACAAACTTGTTCCTACATAGTAACTTGCATCTTTGAATGAGAATCTGCTTGCTTACAGCAACGTGCTATATGTTCTGAATGCCCGAATTGGGAATCTGTGTCAAAACTTTGTTAGGAATTATGTGATCCTTACTAGCTGGAAGTAAGGGAGATGGGGCATGAAGTTATTTCTAGGAGTTGGACACATACCAAGTTTAGCTCAGTTCTGGGCATCTTTGAAATACCTATACAAACTTGTTCCTACATAGTAACTTGCATCTTTGAATGAGAATGTGCTTGCTTACAGCAACGTGCTATATGTTCTGAATGCCCGAATTGGGAATCTGTGTCAAAAGTTTGTTAAGAATTATGTGATCCTTACTAGCTGGAAGTAAGGGAGATGGGGCATGAAGTTATTTCTAGGAGTTGGACACATACCAAGTTTAGCTCAGTTCTGGACATCTTTGAAATACCTATACAAACTTGTTCCTACATAGTAACTTGCATCTTTGAATGAGAATCTGCTTGCTTACATCAACGTGCTATATGTTCTGAATGCCCGAATTGGGAATCTGTGTCAAAACTTTGTTAGGAATTATGTGATCCTTACTAGCTGGAAGTAAGGGAGATGGGGCATGAAGTTATTTCTAAGAGTTGGACACATACCAAGTTTAGCTCAGTTCTGGGCATCTTTGAAATACCTATACAAACTTGTTCCTACATAGTAACTTGCAACTTTGAATGAAAATGTGCTTGCTTACAGCAACGTGCTATATGTTCTGAATGCCCGAATTGGGAATCTGTGTCAAAACTTTGTTAGGAATTATGTGATCCTTACTAGCTGGAAGTAAGGGAGATGGGGCATGAAGTTATTTCTAGGAGTTGGACACATACCAAGTTTAGCTCAGTTCTGGGCATCTTTGAAATACCTATACAAACTTGTTCCTACATAGTAACTTGCAACTTTGAATGAGAATGTGCTTGCTTACAGCAACGTGCTATATGTTCTGAATGCCCGAATTGGGAATCTGTGTCAAAACTTTGTTAGGAATTATGTGATCCTTACTAGCTGGAAGTAAGGGAGATGGGGCATGAAGTTATTTCTAGGAGTTGGACACATACCAAGTTTAGCTCAGTTCTGGGCATCTTTGAAATACCTATACAAACTTGTTCCTACATAGTAACTTGCATCTTTGAATGAGAATCTGCTTGCTTACAGCAACGTGCTATATGTTCTGAATGCCCGAATTGGGAATCTGTGTCAAAACTTTGTTAGGAATTATGTGATCCTTACTAGCTGGAAGTAAGGGAGATGGGGCATGAAGTTATATCTAGGAGTTGGACACATACCAAGTTTAGCTCAGTTCTGGGCATCTTTGAAATACCTATACAAACTTGTTCCTACATAGTAACTTGCAACTTTGAATGAGAATGTGCTTGCTTACAGCAACGTGCTATATGTTCTGAATGCCCGAATTGGGAATCTGTGTCAAAACTTTGTTAGGAATTATGTGATCCTTACTAGCTGGAAGTAAGGGAGATGGGGCATGAAGTTATTTCTAGGAGTTGGACACATACCAAGTTTAGCTCAGTTCTGGGCATCTTTGAAATACCTATACAAACTTGTTCCTACATAGTAACTTGCATCTTTGAATGAGAATGTGCTTGCTTATAGCAACGTGCTATATGTTCTAAATGCCCGAATTGGGAATCTGTGTCAAAACTTTGTTAGGAATTATGTGATCCTTACTAGCTGGAAGTAAGGGAGATGGGGCATGAAGTTATTTCTAGGAGTTGGACACATACCAAGATTAGCTCAGTTCTGGGCATCTTTGAAATACCTATACTAACTTGTTCCTACATAGTAACTTGCATCTTTGAATGAGAATGTGCTTGCTTACAGCAACGTGCTACATGTTCTGATTGCCCGAATTGGCAATCTGTGTCAAAACTTTGTTAGGAATTATGTGATCCTTACTAGCTGGAAGTAAGGGAGATGGGGCATGAAGTTATTTCTAGGAGTTGGACACATACCAAGTTTAGCTCAGTTCTGGGCATCTTTGAAATACCTATACAAACTTGTTCCTACATAGTAACCTGCATCTTTAATGAGAATCTGCTTGCTTACAGCAACGTGCTATATGTTCTGAATGCCCGAATTGGGAATCTGTGTCAAAACTTTGTTAGGAATTATGTGATCCTTACTAGCTGGAAGTAAGGGAGATGGGGCATGAAGTTATTTCTAGGAGTTGGACACATACCAAGTTTAGCTCAGTTCTGGGCATCTTTGAAATACCTATACAAACTTGTTCCTACATAGTAACTTGCAACTATGGATGAGAATCTGCTTGCTTACAGCAACGTGCTATATGTTCTGAATGCCCGAATTGGGAATCTGTGTCAAAACTTTGTTAGGAATCATGTGATCCTTACTAGCTGGAAGTAAGGGAGATGGGGCATGAAGATATTTCTAGGAGTTGGACACAAACCAAGTTTAGCTCAGTTCTGGGCATCTTTGAAATACCTATACAAACTTGTTCCTACATAGTAACTTGCAACTTTGAATGAAAATGTGCTTGCTTACAGCAACGTACTATATGTTCTGAATGCCCGAATTGGGAATCTGTGTCAAAAATTTGTTAGGAATCATGTGATCCTTACTAGCTGGAAGTAAGGGAGATGGGGCATGAAGTTATTTCTAGGAGTTGGACACATACCAAGTTTAGCTCAGTTCTGGGCATCTTTGAAATACCTATACAAACTTGTTCCTACATAGTAACTTGCATCTTTGAAGGAGAATGTGCTTGCTTACAGCCACGTGCTATATGTTATGAATGCCCGAATTGGGAATCTGTGTCAAAACTTTGTTAGGAATTATGTGATCCTTACTAGCTGGAAGTAAGGGAGATGGGGCATGAAGTTATTTCTAGGAGTTGGACACATACCAAGTTTAGCTCAGTTCTGGGCATCTTTGAAATACCTATACAAACTTGTTCCTACATAGTAACTTGCAACTTTGAAGGAGAATGTGCTTGCTTACAGCAACGTGCTATATGTTCTGAATGCCCGAATTGGGAATCTGTGTCAAAACTTTGTTAGGAATTATGTGATCCTTACTAGCTGGAAGTAAGGGAGATGGGGCATGAAGTTATTTCTAGGAGTTGGACACATACCAAGTTTAGCTCAGTTCTAGGCATCTTTGAAATACCTATACAAACTTGTTCCTACATAGTAACTTGCAACTTTGAATGAGAATGTGCTTGCTTACAGCAACGTGCTATATGTTCTGAATGCCCGAATTGGGAATCTGTGTCAAAACTTTGTTAGGAATCATGTGATCCTTACTAGCTGGAAGCAAGGGAGATGGGGCATGAAGTTATTTCTAGGAGTTGGACACATACCAAGTTTAGCTCAGTTCTGGGCATCTTTGAAATACCTATACAAACTTGTTCCTACATAGTAACTTGCATCTTTGAATGAGAATCTGCTTGCTTACAGCAACGTGCTATATGTTCTGAATGCCCGAATTGGGAATCTGTGTCAAAAATTTGTTAGGAATCATGTGATCCATACTAGCTGGAAGTAAGGGAGATGGGGCATGAAGTTATTTCTAGGAGTTGGACACATACCAAGTTTAGCTCAGTTCTGGGCATCTTTGAAATACCTATACAAACTTGTTCCCACATAGTAACTTGCAACTTTGAAGGAGAATGTGCTTGCTTACAGCAACGTGCTATATGTTCTGAATGCCCGAATTGGGAATCTGTGTCAAAACTTTGTTAGGAATTATGTGATCCTTACTAGCTGGAAGTAAGGGAGATGGGGCAAGAAGTTATTTCTAGGAGTTGGACACATACCAAGTTTAGCTCAGTTCTGGGCATCTTTGAAATACCTATACAAACTTGTTCCTACATAGTAACTTGCAACTTTGAATGAGAATGTGCTTGCTTACAGCAACGTGCTATATGTTCTGAATGCCCGAATTGGGAATCTGTGTCAAAACTTTGTTAGGAATTATGTGATCCTTACTAGCTGGAAGTAAGGGAGATGGGGCATGAAGTTATTTCTAGGAGTTGGACACATACCAAGTTTAGCTCAGATCTGGGCATCTTTGAAATACCTATACAAACTTGTTCCTACATAGTAACTTGCATCTTTGAATGAGAATCTGCTTGCTTACAGCAAAGTGCTATATGTTCTGAATGCACGAATTGGGAATCTGTGTCAAAAATTTGTTAGGAATTATGTGATCCTTACTAGCTGGAAGTAAGGGAGATGGGGCATGAAGTTATTTCTAGGAGTTGGACACATACCAAGTTTAGCTCAGTTCTGGGCATCTTTGAAATACCTATACAAACTTGTTCCTACATAGTAACTTGCATCTTTGAATGAGAATCTGCTTGCTTACAGCAACGTGCTATATGTTCTGAATGCCCGAATTGGGAATCTGTGTCAAAAGATTGTTAGGAATTATGTGATCCTTACTAGCTGGAAGTAAGGGAGATGGGGCATGAAGTTATTTCTAGGAGTTGGACACATACCAAGTTTAGCTCAGTTCTGGGCATCTTTGAAATACCTATACAAACTTGTTCCTACATAGTAACTTGCAACTATGGATGAGAATCTGCTTGCTTACAGCAACGTGCTATATGTTCTGAATGCCCGAATTGGGAATCTGTGTCAAAACTTTGTTAGGAATCATGTGATCCTTACTAGCTGGAAGTAAGGGAGATGGGGCATGAAGATATTTCTAGGAGTTGGACACAAACCAAGTTTAGCTCAGTTCTGGGCATCTTTGAAATACCTATACAAACTTGTTCCTACATAGTAACTTGCAACTTTGAATGAAAATGTGCTTGCTTACAGCAACGTACTATATGTTCTGAATGCCCGAATTGGGAATCTGTGTCAAAAATTTGTTAGGAATTATGTGATCCTTACTAGCTGGAAGTAAGGGAGATGGGGCATGAAGTTATTTCTAGGAGTTGGACACATACCAAGTTTAGCTCAGTTCTGGGCATCTTTGAAATACCTATACAAACTTGTTCCTACATAGTAACTTGCATCTTTGAAGGAGAATGTGCTTGCTTACAGCCACGTGCTATATGTTATGAATGCCCGAATTGGGAATCTGTGTCAAAACTTTGTTAGGAATTATGTGATCCTTACTAGCTGGAAGTAAGGGAGATGGGGCATGAAGTTATTTCTAGGAGTTGGACACATACCAAGTTTAGCTCAGTTCTGGGCATCTTTGAAATACCTATACAAACTTGTTCCTACATAGTAACTTGCAACTTTGAAGGAGAATGTGCTTGCTTACAGCAACGTGCTATATGTTCTGAATGCCCGAATTGGGAATCTGTGTCAAAACTTTGTTAGGAATTATGTGATCCTTACTAGCTGGAAGTAAGGGAGATGGGGCATGAAGTTATTTCTAGGAGTTGGACACATACCAAGTTTAGCTCAGTTCTAGGCATCTTTCAAATACCTATACAAACTTGTTCCTACATAGTAACTTGCAACTTTGAATGAGAATGTGCTTGCTTACAGCAACGTGCTATATGTTCTGAATGCCCGAATTGGGAATCTGTGTCAAAACTTTGTTAGGAATCATGTGATCCTTACTAGCTGGAAGTAAGGGAGATGGGGCATGAAGTTATTTCTAGGAGTTGGACACATACCAAGTTTAGCTCAGTTCTGGGCATCTTTGAAATACCTATACAAACTTGTTCCTACATAGTAACTTGCATCTTTGAATGAGAATCTGCTTGCTTACAGCAACGTGCTATATGTTCTGAATGCCCGAATTGGGAATCTGTGTCAAAAATTTGTTAGGAATCATGTGATCCATACTAGCTGGAAGTAAGGGAGATGGGGCATGAAGTTATTTCTAGGAGTTGGACACATACCAAGTTTAGCTCAGTTCTGGGCATCTTTGAAATACCTATACAAACTTGTTCCTACATAGTGACTTGCAACTTTGAATGAGAATCTGCTTGCTTACAGCAACGTGCTATATGTTCTGAATGCCCGAATTGGGAATCTGTGTCAAAACTTTGTTAGGAATTATGTGATCCTTACTAGCTGGAAGTAAGGGAGATGGGGCATGAAGTTATTTCTAGGAGTTGGACACATACCAAGTTTAGCTCAGTTCTGGGCATCTTTGAAATACCTATACAAACTTGTTCCTACATAGTAACTTGCAACTTTGAATGAGAATGTGCTTGCTTACAGCAACGTGCTATATGTTCTGAATGCCCGAATTGGGAATCTGTGTCAAAACTTTGTTAGGAATTATGTGATCCTTACTAGCTGGAAGTAAGGGAGATGGGGCATGAAGTTATTTCTAGGAGTTGGACACATACCAAGTTTAGCTCAGTTCTGGGCATCTTTGAAATACCTATACAAACTTGTTCCTACATAGTAACTTGCATCTTTGAATGAGAATCTGCTTGCTTACAGCAACGTGCTATATGTTCTGAATGCCCGAATTGGGAATCTGTGTCAAAAATTTGTTAGGAATTATGTGATCCTTACTAGCTGGAAGTAAGGGAGATGGGGCATGAAGTTATTTCTAGGAGTTGGACACATACCAAGTTTAGCTCAGTTCTGGGCATCTTTGAAATACCTATACAAACTTGTTCCTACATAGTAACTTGCAACTTTGAATGAGAATGTGCTTGCTTACAGCAACGTGCTATATGTTCTGAATGCCCGAATTGGGAATCTGTGTCAAAACTTTGTTAGGAATTATGTGATCCTTACTAGCTGGAAGTAAGGGAGATGGGGCATGAAGTTATTTCTAGGAGTTGGACACATACCAAGTTTAGCTCAGTTCTGGGCATCTTTGAAATACCTATACAAACTTGTTCCTACATAGTAACTTGCATCGTTGAATGAGAATCTGCTTGCTTACAGCAACGTGCTATATGTTCTGAATGCCCGAATTGGGAATCTGTGTCAAAACTTTGTTAGGAATTATGTGATCCTTACTAGCTGGAAGTAAGGGAGATGGGGCATGAAGTTATTTCTAGGAGTTGGACACATACCAAGTTTAGCTCAGTTCTGGGCATCTTGAAATACCTATACAAACTTGTTCCTACATAGTAACTTGCAACTTTGAATGAAAATGTGCTTGCTTACAGCAACGTGCTATATGTTCTGAATGCCCGAATTGGGAATCTGTGTCAAAACTTTGTTAGGAATTATGTGATCCTTACTAGCTGGAAGTAAGGGAGATGGGGCATGAAGTTATTTCTAGGAGTTGGACACATACCAAGTTTCGCTCAGTTCTGGGCATCTTTGAAATACCTATACAAACTTGTTCCTACATAGTAACTTGCATCTTTGAATGAGAATCTGCTTGCTTACAGCAACGTGCTATATGTTCTGAATGCCCGAATTGGGAATCTGTGTCAAAACTTTGTTAGGAATTATGTGATCCTTACTAGCTGGAAGTAAGGGAGATGGGGCATGAAGTTATTTCTAGGAGTTGGACACATACCAAGTTTAGCTCAGTTCTGGGCATCTTTGAAATACCTATACAAACTTGTTCCTACATAGTAACTTGCATCTTTGAATGAGAATGTGCTTGCTTACAGCAACGTGCTATATGTTCTGAATGCCCGAATTGGGAATCTGTGTCAAAAGTTTGTTAAGAATTATGTGATCCTTACTAGCTGGAAGTAAGGGAGATGGGGCATGAAGTTATTTCTAGGAGTTGGACACATACCAAGTTTAGCTCAGTTCTGGGCATCTTTGAAATACCTATACAAACTTGTTCCTACATAGTAACTTGCATCTTTGAATGAGAATCTGCTTGCTTACATCAACGTGCTATATGTTCTGAATGCCCGAATTGGGAATCTGTGTCAAAACTTTGTTAGGAATTATGTGATCCTTACTAGCTGGAAGTAAGGGAGATGGGGCATGAAGTTATTTCTAGGAGTTGGACACATACCAAGTTTAGCTCAGTTCTGGGCATCTTTGAAATACCTATACAAACTTGTTCCTACATAGTAACTTGCATCTTTGAATGAGAATGTGCTTGCTTGCAGCAACGTGCTATATGTTCTGAATGCCCGAATTGGGAATCTGTGTCAAAACTTTGTTAGGAATTATGTGATCCTTACTAGCTGGAAGTAAGGGAGATGGGGCATGAAGTCATTTCTAGGAGTTGGACACATACCAAGTTTAGCTCAGTTCTGGGCATCTTTGAAATACCTATACAAACTTGTTCCTACATAGTAACTTGCAACTTTGAATGAAAATGTGCTTGCTTACAGCAACGTGCTATATGTTCTGAATGCCCGAATTGGGAATCTGTGTCAAAACTTTGTTAGGAATTATGTGATCCTTACTACCTGGAAGTAAGGGAGATGGGGCATGAAGTTATTTCTAGGAGTTGGACACATACCAAGTTTAGCTCAGTTCTGGGCATCTTTGAAATACCTATACAAACTTGTTCCTACCTAGTAACTTGTATCTTTGAATGAGAATGTGCTTGCTTACAGCAACGTGCTATATGTTCTGAATGCCCGAATTGGCAATCTGTGTAAAAACTTTGTTAGGAATTATGTGATCCTTACTAGCTGGAAGTAAGGGAGATGGGGCAGGTAGTTATTTCTAGGAGTTGGACACATACAAAGTTTAGCTCAGTTCTGGGCATCTTTGAAATACCTATACAAACTTGTTCCTACATAGTAACTTGCATCTTTGAATGAGAATCTGCTTGCTTACTGTAACGTGCTATATGTTCTGAATGCCCGAATTGGGAATCTGTGTCAAAACTTTGTTAGGAATTATGTGATCCTTACTAGCTGGAAGTAAGTGAGATGGGGCAGGAAGTTATTTCTAGGAGTTGGACATATACCAAGTTTAGCTCAGTTCTGGGCATCTTTGAAATACCTATACAAACTTGTTCCTACATAGTAACTTGCAACTTTGAATGAAAATGTGCTTGCTTACAGCAACGTGCTATATGTTCTGAATGCCCGAATTGGGAATCTGTGTCAAAACTTTGTTAGGAATTATGTGATCCTTACTAGCTGGAAGTAAGGGAGATGGGGCATGAAGTTATTTCTAGGAGTTGGACACATACCAAGTTTAGCTCAGTTCTGGGCATCTTTGAAATACCTATACAAACTTGTTCCTACATAATAACTTGCAACTTTGAATGAAAATGTGCTTGCTTACAGCAACGTGCTATATGATCTGAATGCCCGAATTGGGAATCTGTGTCAAAACTTTGTTAGGAATTATGTGATCCTTACTAGCTGGAAGTAAGGGAGATGGGGCATGAAGTTATTTCTAGGAGTTGGACACATACCAAGTTTAGCTCAGTTCTGGGCATCTTTGAAATACCTATACAAACTTGTTCCTACATAGTAACTTGCAACTTTGAATGAGAATGTGCCTGCTTACAGCAACGTGCTATATGTTCTGAATGCCCGAATTGGGAATCTGTGTCAAAACATTGTTAGGAATTATGTGATCCTTACTAGCTGGAAGTAAGGGAGATGGGGCATCAAGTTATTTCTAGGAGTTGGAGACATACCAAGTTTAGCTCAGTTCTGGGCATCTTTGAAATACCTATACAAACTTGTTCCTACATTGTAACTTGCATCTTTGAATGAGAATCTGCTTGCTTACAGCAACGTGCTGTATGTTCTGAATGCCCGAATTGGGAATCTGTGTCAAAACTTTGTTAGGAATTATGTGATCCTTACTAGCTGGAAGTAAGGGAGATGGGGCATGAAGTTATTTCTAGGAGTTGGACACATACCAAGTTTAGCTCAGTTCTGGGCATCTTTGAAATACCTATACAAACTTGTTCCTACATAGTAACTTGCATCTTTGAATGAGAATCTGCTTGCTTACAGCAACGTGCTGTATGTTCTGAATGCCCGAATTGGGAATCTGTGTCGAAACTTTGTTAGGAATTATGTGATCCTTACTAGCTGGAAGTAAGGGAGATGGGGCATGAAGTTATATCTAGGAGTTGGACACATACCAAGTTTAGCTCAGTTCTGGGCATCTTTGAAATACCTATACAAACTTGTTCCTACATAGTAACTTGCAACTTTGAATGAGAATCTGCTTGCTTGCAGCAACGTGCTATATGTTCTGAATGCCCGATTTGGGAATCTGTGTCAAAACTTTGTTAGGAATTATGTGATCCTTACTAGCTGGAAGTAAGGGAGATGGGGCATGAAGTTATTTCTAGGAGTTGGACACATACCAAGTTTAGCTCAGTTCTGGGCATCTTTGAAAAACCTATACAAACTTGTTCCTACATAGTAACTTGCAACTTTGAAGGAGAATGTGCTTGCTTACAGCAACGTGTATATGTTCTGAATGCCCGAATTGGGAATCTGTGTCAAAACTTTGTTAGGAATTATGTGATCCTTACTAGCTGGAAGTAAGGGAGATGGGGCATGAAGTTATTTCTAGGAGTTGGACACATACCAAGTTTAGCTCAGTTCTAGGCATCTTTGAAATACCTATACAAACTTGTTCCTACATAGTAACTTGCAACTTTGAATGAGAATGTGCTTGCTTACAGCAACGTGCTATATGTTCTGAATGCCCGAATTGGGAATCTGTGTCAAAACTTTGTTAGGAATCATGTGATCCTTACTAGCTGGAAGTAAGGGAGATGGGGCATGAAGTTATTTCTAGGAGTTGGACACATACCAAGTTTAGCTCAGTTCTGGGCATCTTTGAAATACCTATACAAACTTGTTCCTACATAGTAACTTGCATCTTTGAATGAGAATCTGCTTGCTTACAGCAACGTGCTATATGTTCTGAATGCCCGAATTGGGAATCTGTGTCAAAAATTTGTTAGGAATCATGTGATCCATACTAGCTGGAAGTAAGGGAGATGGGGCATGAAGTTATTTCTAGGAGTTGGACACATACCAAGTTTAGCTCAGTTCTGGGCATCTTTGAAATACCTATACAAACTTGTTCCTACATAGTGACTTGCAACTTTGAATGAGAATCTGCTTGCTTACAGCAACGTGCTATATGTTCTGAATGCCCGAATTGGGAATCTGTGTCAAAACTTTGTTAGGAATTATGTGATCCTTACTAGCTGGAAGTAAGGGAGATGGGGCATGAAGTTATTTCTAGGAGTTGGACACATACCAAGTTTAGCTCAGTTCTGGGCATCTTTGAAATACCTATACAAACTTGTTCCTACATAGTAACTTGCAACTTTGAATGAGAATGTGCTTGCTTACAGCAACGTGCTATATGTTCTGAATGCCCGAATTGGGAATCTGTGTCAAAACTTTGTTAGGAATTATGTGATCCTTACTAGCTGGAAGTAAGGGAGATGGGGCATGAAGTTATTTCTAGGAGTTGGACACATACCAAGTTTAGCTCAGTTCTGGGCATCTTTGAAATACCTATACAAACTTGTTCCTACATAGTAACTTGCAACTTTGAATGAGAATGTGCTTGCTTACAGCAACGTGCTATATGTTCTGAATGCCCGAATTGGGAATCTGTGTCAAAACTTTGTTAGGAATTATGTGATCCTTACTAGCTGGAAGTAAGGGAGATGGGGCATGAAGTTATTTCTAGGAGTTGGACACATACCAAGTTTAGCTCAGTTCTGGGCATCTTTGAAATACCTATACAAACTTGTTCCTACATAGTAACTTGCATCTTTGAATGAGAATCTGCTTGCTTACAGCAACGTGCTATATGTTCTGAATGCCCGAATTGGGAATCTGTGTCAAAACTTTGTTAGGAATTATGTGATCCTTACTAGCTGGAAGTAAGGGAGATGGGGCATGAAGTTATTTCTAGGAGTTGGACACATACCAAGTTTAGCTCAGTTCTGGGCATCTTGAAATACCTATACAAACTTGTTCCTACATAGTAACTTGCAACTTTGAATGAAAATGTGCTTGCTTACAGCAACGTGCTATATGTTCTGAATGCCCGAATTGGGAATCTGTGTCAAAACTTTGTTAGGAATTATGTGATCCTTACTAGCTGGAAGTAAGGGAGATGGGGCATGAAGTTATTTCTAGGAGTTGGACACATACCAAGTTTAGCTCAGTTCTGGGCATCTTTGAAATACCTATACAAACTTGTTCCTACATAGTAACTTGCATCTTTGAATGAGAATCTGCTTGCTTACAGCAACGTGCTATATGTTCTGAATGCCCGAATTGGGAATCTGTGTCAAAAGTTTGTTAAGAATTATGTGATCCTTACTAGCTGGAAGTAAGGGAGATGGGGCATGAAGTTATTTCTAGGAGTTGGACACATACCAAGTTTAGCTCAGTTCTGGACATCTTTGAAATACCTATACAAACTTGTTCCTACATAGTAACTTGCATCTTTGAATGAGAATCTGCTTGCTTACATCAACGTGCTATATGTTCTGAATGCCCGAATTGGGAATCTGTGTCAAAACTTTGTTAGGAATTATGTGATCCTTACTAGCTGGAAGTAAGGGAGATGGGGCATGAAGTTATTTCTAGGAGTTGGACACATACCAAGTTTAGCTCAGTTCTGGGCATCTTTGAAATACCTATACAAACTTGTTCCTACATAGTAACTTGCATCTTTGAATGAGAATGTGCTTGCTTGCAGCAACGTGCTATATGTTCTGAATGCCCGAATTGGGAATCTGTGTCAAAACTTTGTTAGGAATTATGTGATCCTTACTAGCTGGAAGTAAGGGAGATGGGGCATGAAGTCATTTCTAGGAGTTGGACACATACCAAGTTTAGCTCAGTTCTGGGCATCTTTGAAATACCTATACAAACTTGTTCCTACATAGTAACTTGCAACTTTGAATGAAAATGTGCTTGCTTACAGCAACGTGCTATATGTTCTGAATGCCCGAATTGGGAATCTGTGTCAAAACTTTGTTAGGAATTATGTGATCCTTACTACCTGGAAGTAAGGGAGATGGGGCATGAAGTTATTTCTAGGAGTTGGACACATACCAAGTTTAGCTCAGTTCTGGGCATCTTTGAAATACCTATACAAACTTGTTCCTACCTAGTAACTTGTATCTTTGAATGAGAATGTGCTTGCTTACAGCAACGTGCTATATGTTCTGAATGCCCGAATTGGCAATCTGTGTAAAAACTTTGTTAGGAATTATGTGATCCTTACTAGCTGGAAGTAAGGGAGATGGGGCAGGTAGTTATTTCTAGGAGTTGGACACATACCAAGTTTAGCTCAGTTCTGGGCATCTTTGAAATACCTATACAAACTTGTTCCTACATAGTAACTTGCATCTTTGAATGAGAATCTGCTTGCTTACTGTAACGTGCTATATGTTCTGAATGCCCGAATTGGGAATCTGTGTCAAAACTTTGTTAGGAATTATGTGATCCTTACTAGCTGGAAGTAAGGGAGATGGGGCAGGAAGTTATTTCTAGGAGTTGGACATATACCAAGTTTAGCTCAGTTCTGGGCATCTTTGAAATACCTATACAAACTTGTTCCTACATAGTAACTTGCAACTTTGAATGAAAATGTGCTTGCTTACAGCAACGTGCTATATGTTCTGAATGCCCGAATTGGGAATCTGTGTCAAAACTTTGTTAGGAATTATGTGATCCTTACTAGCTGGAAGTAAGGGAGATGGGGCATGAAGTTATTTCTAGGAGTTGGACACATACCAAGTTTAGCTCAGTTCTGGGCATCTTTGAAATACCTATACAAACTTGTTCCTACATAATAACTTGCAACTTTGAATGAAAATGTGCTTGCTTACAGCAACGTGCTATATGATCTGAATGCCCGAATTGGGAATCTGTGTCAAAACTTTGTTAGGAATTATGTGATCCTTACTAGCTGGAAGTAAGGGAGATGGGGCATGAAGTTATTTCTAGGAGTTGGACACATACCAAGTTTAGCTCAGTTCTGGGCATCTTTGAAATACCTATACAAACTTGTTCCTACATAGTAACTTGCAACTTTGAATGAGAATGTGCCTGCTTACAGCAACGTGCTATATGTTCTGAATGCCCGAATTGGGAATCTGTGTCAAAACATTGTTAGGAATTATGTGATCCTTACTAGCTGGAAGTAAGGGAGATGGGGCATCAAGTTATTTCTAGGAGTTGGAGACATACCAAGTTTAGCTCAGTTCTGGGCATCTTTGAAATACCTATACAAACTTGTTCCTACATTGTAACTTGCATCTTTGAATGAGAATCTGCTTGCTTACAGCAACGTGCTGTATGTTCTGAATGCCCGAATTGGGAATCTGTGTCAAAACTTTGTTAGGAATTATGTGATCCTTACTAGCTGGAAGTAAGGGAGATGGGGCATGAAGTTATTTCTAGGAGTTGGACACATACCAAGTTTAGCTCAGTTCTGGGCATCTTTGAAATACCTATACAAACTTGTTCCTACATAGTAACTTGCATCTTTGAATGAGAATCTGCTTGCTTACAGCAACGTGCTGTATGTTCTGAATGCCCGAATTGGGAATCTGTGTCGAAACTTTGTTAGGAATTATGTGATCCTTACTAGCTGGAAGTAAGGGAGATGGGGCATGAAGTTATTTCTAGGAGTTGGACACATACCAAGTTTAGCTCAGTTCTGGGCATCTTTGAAATACCTATACAAACTTGTTCCTACATAGTAACTTGCAACTTTGAATGAGAATCTGCTTGCTTGCAGCAACGTGCTATATGTTCTGAATGCCCGATTTGGGAATCTGTGTCAAAACTTTGTTAGGAATTATGTGATCCTTACTAGCTGGAAGTAAGGGAGATGGGGCATGAAGTTATTTCTAGGAGTTGGACACATACCAAGTTTAGCTCAGTTCTGGGCATCTTTGAAATACCTATACAAACTTGTTCCTACATAGTAACTTGCATCTTTGAATGAGAATCTGCTTGCTTACAGCAACGTGCTATATGTTCTGAATGCCCGAATTGGGAATCTGTGTCAAAAGTTTGTTAAGAATTATGTGATCCTTACTAGCTGGAAGTAAGGGAGATGGGGCATGAAGTTATTTCTAGGAGTTGGACACATACCAAGTTTAGCTCAGTTCTGGACATCTTTGAAATACCTATACAAACTTGTTCCTACATAGTAACTTGCATCTTTGAATGAGAATCTGCTTGCTTACATCAACGTGCTATATGTTCTGAATGCCCGATTTGGGAATCTGTGTCAAAACTTTGTTAGGAATTATGTGATCCTTACTAGCTGGAAGTAAGGGAGATGGGGCATGAAGTTATTTCTAGGAGTTGGACACATACCAAGTTTAGCTCAGTTCTGGGCATCTTTGAAATACCTATACAAACTTGTTCCTACATAGTAACTTGCATCTTTGAATGAGAATCTGCTTGCTTACAGCAACGTGCTATATGTTCTGAATGCCCGAATTGGGAATCTGTGTCAAAAGTTTGTTAAGAATTATGTGATCCTTACTAGCTGGAAGTAAGGGAGATGGGGCATGAAGTTATTTCTAGGAGTTGGACACATACCAAGTTTAGCTCAGTTCTGGACATCTTTGAAATACCTATACAAACTTGTTCCTACATAGTAACTTGCATCTTTGAATGAGAATCTGCTTGCTTACATCAACGTGCTATATGTTCTGAATGCCCGAATTGGGAATCTGTGTCAAAACTTTGTTAGGAATTATGTGATCCTTACTAGCTGGAAGTAAGGGAGATGGGGCATGAAGTTATTTCTAGGAGTTGGACACATACCAAGTTTAGCTCAGTTCTGGGCATCTTTGAAATACCTATACAAACTTGTTCCTACATAGTAACTTGCATCTTTGAATGAGAATGTGCTTGCTTGCAGCAACGTGCTATATGTTCTGAATGCCCGAATTGGGAATCTGTGTCAAAACTTTGTTAGGAATTATGTGATCCTTACTAGCTGGAAGTAAGGGAGATGGGGCATGAAGTCATTTCTAGGAGTTGGACACATACCAAGTTTAGCTCAGTTCTGGGCATCTTTGAAATACCTATACAAACTTGTTCCTACATAGTAACTTGCAACTTTGAATGAAAATGTGCTTGCTTACAGCAACGTGCTATATGTTCTGAATGCCCGAATTGGGAATCTGTGTCAAAACTTTGTTAGGAATTATGTGATCCTTACTACCTGGAAGTAAGGGAGATGGGGCATGAAGTTATTTCTAGGAGTTGGACACATACCAAGTTTAGCTCAGTTCTGGGCATCTTTGAAATACCTATACAAACTTGTTCCTACCTAGTAACTTGTATCTTTGAATGAGAATGTGCTTGCTTACAGCAACGTGCTATATGTTCTGAATGCCCGAATTGGCAATCTGTGTAAAAACTTTGTTAGGAATTATGTGATCCTTACTAGCTGGAAGTAAGGGAGATGGGGCAGGTAGTTATTTCTAGGAGTTGGACACATACCAAGTTTAGCTCAGTTCTGGGCATCTTTGAAATACCTATACAAACTTGTTCCTACATAGTAACTTGCATCTTTGAATGAGAATCTGCTTGCTTACTGTAACGTGCTATATGTTCTGAATGCCCGAATTGGGAATCTGTGTCAAAACTTTGTTAGGAATTATGTGATCCTTACTAGCTGGAAGTAAGGGAGATGGGGCAGGAAGTTATTTCTAGGAGTTGGACATATACCAAGTTTAGCTCAGTTCTGGGCATCTTTGAAATACCTATACAAACTTGTTCCTACATAGTAACTTGCAACTTTGAATGAAAATGTGCTTGCTTACAGCAACGTGCTATATGTTCTGAATGCCCGAATTGGGAATCTGTGTCAAAACTTTGTTAGGAATTATGTGATCCTTACTAGCTGGAAGTAAGGGAGATGGGGCATGAAGTTATTTCTAGGAGTTGGACACATACCAAGTTTAGCTCAGTTCTGGGCATCTTTGAAATACCTATACAAACTTGTTCCTACATAATAACTTGCAACTTTGAATGAAAATGTGCTTGCTTACAGCAACGTGCTATATGATCTGAATGCCCGAATTGGGAATCTGTGTCAAAACTTTGTTAGGAATTATGTGATCCTTACTAGCTGGAAGTAAGGGAGATGGGGCATGAAGTTATTTCTAGGAGTTGGACACATACCAAGTTTAGCTCAGTTCTGGGCATCTTTGAAATACCTATACAAACTTGTTCCTACATAGTAACTTGCAACTTTGAATGAGAATGTGCCTGCTTACAGCAACGTGCTATATGTTCTGAATGCCCGAATTGGGAATCTGTGTCAAAACATTGTTAGGAATTATGTGATCCTTACTAGCTGGAAGTAAGGGAGATGGGGCATCAAGTTATTTCTAGGAGTTGGAGACATACCAAGTTTAGCTCAGTTCTGGGCATCTTTGAAATACCTATACAAACTTGTTCCTACATTGTAACTTGCATCTTTGAATGAGAATCTGCTTGCTTACAGCAACGTGCTGTATGTTCTGAATGCCCGAATTGGGAATCTGTGTCAAAACTTTGTTAGGAATTATGTGATCCTTACTAGCTGGAAGTAAGGGAGATGGGGCATGAAGTTATTTCTAGGAGTTGGACACATACCAAGTTTAGCTCAGTTCTGGGCATCTTTGAAATACCTATACAAACTTGTTCCTACATAGTAACTTGCATCTTTGAATGAGAATCTGCTTGCTTACAGCAACGTGCTGTATGTTCTGAATGCCCGAATTGGGAATCTGTGTCGAAACTTTGTTAGGAATTATGTGATCCTTACTAGCTGGAAGTAAGGGAGATGGGGCATGAAGTTATTTCTAGGAGTTGGACACATACCAAGTTTAGCTCAGTTCTGGGCATCTTTGAAATACCTATACAAACTTGTTCCTACATAGTAACTTGCAACTTTGAATGAGAATCTGCTTGCTTGCAGCAACGTGCTATATGTTCTGAATGCCCGATTTGGGAATCTGTGTCAAAACTTTGTTAGGAATTATGTGATCCTTACTAGCTGGAAGTAAGGGAGATGGGGCATGAAGTTATTTCTAGGAGTTGGACACATACCAAGTTTAGCTCAGTTCTGGGCATCTTTGAAATACCTATACAAACTTGTTCCTACATAGTAACTTGCATCTTTGAATGAGAATCTGCTTGCTTACAGCAACGTGCTGTATGTTCTGAATGCCCGAATTGGGAATCTGTGTCGAAACTTTGTTAGGAATTATGTGATCCTTACTAGCTGGAAGTAAGGGAGATGGGGCATGAAGTTATTTCTAGGAGTTGGACACATACCAAGTTTAGCTCAGTTCTGGGCATCTTTGAAATACCTATACAAACTTGTTCCTACATAGTAACTTGCAACTTTGAATGATAATGTGCTTGCTTGCAGCAACGTGCTATATGTTCTGAATGCCCGATTTGGGAATCTGTGTCAAAACTTTGTTAGGAATTATGTGATCCTTACTAGCTGGAAGTAAGGGAGATGGGGCATGAAGTTATTTCTAGGAGTTGGACACATACCAAGTTTAGCTCAGTTCTGGGCATCTTTGAAAAACCTATACAAACTTGTTCCTACATAGTAACTTGCAACTTTGAAGGAGAATGTGCTTGCTTACAGCAACGTGTATATGTTCTGAATGCCCGAATTGGGAATCTGTGTCAAAACTTTGTTAGGAATTATGTGATCCTTACTAGCTGGAAGTAAGGGAGATGGGGCATGAAGTTATTTCTAGGAGTTGGACACATACCAAGTTTAGCTCAGTTCTAGGCATCTTTGAAATACCTATACAAACTTGTTCCTACATAGTAACTTGCAACTTTGAATGAGAATGTGCTTGCTTACAGCAACGTGCTATATGTTCTGAATGCCCGAATTGGGAATCTGTGTCAAAACTTTGTTAGGAATCATGTGATCCTTACTAGCTGGAAGTAAGGGAGATGGGGCATGAAGTTATTTCTAGGAGTTGGACACATACCAAGTTTAGCTCAGTTCTGGGCATCTTTGAAATACCTATACAAACTTGTTCCTACATAGTAACTTGCATCTTTGAATGAGAATCTGCTTGCTTACAGCAACGTGCTATATGTTCTGAATGCCCGAATTGGGAATCTGTGTCAAAAATTTGTTAGGAATCATGTGATCCATACTAGCTGGAAGTAAGGGAGATGGGGCATGAAGTTATTTCTAGGAGTTGGACACATACCAAGTTTAGCTCAGTTCTGGGCATCTTTGAAATACCTATACAAACTTGTTCCTACATAGTGACTTGCAACTTTGAATGAGAATCTGCTTGCTTACAGCAACGTGCTATATGTTCTGAATGCCCGAATTGGGAATCTGTGTCAAAACTTTGTTAGGAATTATGTGATCCTTACTAGCTGGAAGTAAGGGAGATGGGGCATGAAGTTATTTCTAGGAGTTGGACACATACCAAGTTTAGCTCAGTTCTGGGCATCTTTGAAATACCTATACAAACTTGTTCCTACATAGTAACTTGCAACTTTGAATGAGAATGTGCTTGCTTACAGCAACGTGCTATATGTTCTGAATGCCCGAATTGGGAATCTGTGTCAAAACTTTGTTAGGAATTATGTGATCCTTACTAGCTGGAAGTAAGGGAGATGGGGCATGAAGTTATTTCTAGGAGTTGGACACATACCAAGTTTAGCTCAGTTCTGGGCATCTTTGAAATACCTATACAAACTTGTTCCTACATAGTAACTTGCAACTTTGAATGAGAATGTGCTTGCTTACAGCAACGTGCTATATGTTCTGAATGCCCGAATTGGGAATCTGTGTCAAAACTTTGTTAGGAATTATGTGATCCTTACTAGCTGGAAGTAAGGGAGATGGGGCATGAAGTTATTTCTAGGAGTTGGACACATACCAAGTTTAGCTCAGTTCTGGGCATCTTTGAAATACCTATACAAACTTGTTCCTACATAGTAACTTGCATCTTTGAATGAGAATCTGCTTGCTTACAGCAACGTGCTATATGTTCTGAATGCCCGAATTGGGAATCTGTGTCAAAACTTTGTTAGGAATTATGTGATCCTTACTAGCTGGAAGTAAGGGAGATGGGGCATGATGTTATTTCTAGGAGTTGGACACATACCAAGTTTAGCTCAGTTCTGGGCATCTTTGAAATACCTATACAAACTTGTTCCTACATAGTAACTTGCAACTTTGAATGAGAATCTGCTTGCTTACAGCAACGTGCTATATGTTCTGAGTGCCCGAATTGGGAATCTGTGTCAAAACTTTGTTAGGAATTATGTGATCCTTACTACCTGGAAGTAAGGGAGATGGGGCATGAAGTTATTTCTAGGAGTTGGACACATACCGAGTTTAGCTCAGTTCTGGGCATCTTTGAAATACCTATACATACTTGTGCCTACATAGTAACTTGCAACTTTGAATGAGAATGTGCTTGCTTACAGCAACGTGCTATATGTTCTGAATGCCCGAATTGGGAATCTGTGTCAAAACTTTGTTAGGAATTATGTGATCCTTACTAGCTGGAAGCAAGGGAGATGGGGCATGAAGTTATTTCTTGGAGTTGAAGACATACCGAGTTTAGCTCAGTTCTAGGCATCTTTGAAATACCTATACAAATTTGTTCCTACATAGTAACTTGCATCTTTGAATGAGAATGTGCTTGCTTACAGCAACATGCTATATGTTCTGAATGCCCGAATTGGCAATCTGTGTCAAAACTTTGTTAGGAATTATGTGATCCTTACTAGCTGGAAGTAAGGGAGATGGGACATGAAGTTATTTCTTGGAGTTGGAGACATACCAAGTTTAGCTCAGTTCTGGGCATCTTTGAAATACCTATACAAACTTGTTCCTACATAGTAACTTGCAACTTTGAATGAGAATGTGCTTGCTTGCAGCAACGTGCTATATGTTCTGAATGCACGATTTGGGAATCTGTGTCAAAACTTTGTTAGGAATTATGTGATCCTTACTAGCTGGAAGTAAGGGAGATGGAGCATGAAGTTATTTCTAGGAGTTGGACACATACCAAGTTTAGCTCAGTTCTGGGCATCTTTGAAATACCTATACAAACTTGTTCCTACATAGTAACTTGCATCTTTGAATGAGAAAGTGCTTGCTTACAGCAACGTGCTATATGTTCTGAATGCCCGAATTGGCAATCTGTGTCAAAAATTTGTTAGGAATTATGTGATCCTTACTAGCTGGAAGTAAGGGAGATGGGGCAGGAAGTTATTTCTAGGAGTTGGACACATACCAAGTTTAGCTCAGTTCTGGGCATCTTTGAAATACCTATACAAACTTGTTCCTACATAGTAACTTGCATCTTTGAATGAGAATGTGCTTGCTTACAGCAACGTGCTATATGTTCTGAATGCCCGAATTGGGAATCTGTGTCAAAAGTTTGTTAAGAATTATGTGATCCTTACTAGCTGGAAGTAAGGGAGATGGGGCATGAAGTTATTTCTAGGAGTTGGACACATACCAAGTTTAGCTCAGTTCTGGGCATCTTTGAAATACCTATACAAACTTGTTCCTACATAGTAACTTGCAACTTTGAATGAAAATGTGCTTGCTTACAGCAACGTGCTATATGTTCTGAATGCCCGAATTGGGAATCTCTGTCAAAACTTTGTTAGGAATTATGTGATCCTTACTAGCTGGAAGTAAGGGAGATGGGGCATGAAGTTATTTCTAGGAGTTGGACACATACCAAGTTTAGCACAGTTCTGGGCATCTTTGAAATACCTATACAACTTGTTCCTACATAGTAACTTGCAACTTTGAATGAGAATGTGCTTGCTTACAGCAACGTGCGATATGTTCTGAATGCCCGAATAGGGAATCTGTGTCAAAACTTTGTTAGGAATTATGTGATCCTTACTAGCTGGAAGTAAGGGAGATGGGGCATGAAGTTATTTCTAGGAGTTGGACACATACCAAGTTTAGCTCAGTTCTGGGCATCTTTGAAATACCTATACAAACTTGTTCCTACATAGTAACTTGCATCTTTGAATGAGAATGTGCTTGCTTACAGCAACGTGCGATATGTTCTGAATGCCCGAATTGGGAATCCGTGTCAAAATTTGTTAGGAATTATGTGATCCTTACTAGCTTGAAGTAAGGGAGATGGGGCATGAAGTTATTTCTAGGAGTTGGACACATACCAAGTTTAGCTCAGTTCTGGGCATCTTTGAAATACCTATACAAACTTGTTCCTACATAGTAACTTGCATCTTTGAATGAGAATCTGCTTGCTTACAGCAACGTGCTATATGTTCTGAATGCCCGAATTGGCAATCTGTGTCAAAACTTTGTTAGGAATTATGTGATCCTTACTAGCTGGAAGTAAGGGAGATGGGGCATGAAGTTATTTCTAGGAGTTGGACACATACCAAGTTTAGCTCAGTTCTGGGCATCTTTGAAATACCTATACAAACTTGTTCCTACATAGTAACTTGCATCTTTGAATGAGAATCTGCTTGCTTACAGTAACGTGCTATATGTTCTGAATGCCCGAATTGGGAATCTGTGTCAAAACTTTGTTAGGAATTATGTGATCCTTACTAGATTGAAGTAAGGGAGATGGGGCATGAAGTTATTCCTAGGAGTTGGACACATACCAAGTTTAGCTCAGTTCTGGGCATCTTTGAAATACCTATACAAACTTGTTCCTACATAGTAACTTGCAACTTTGAATGAAAATGTGCTTGCTTACAGCAACGTGCTATATGTTCTGAATGCCCGAATTGGGAATCTGTGTCAAAACTTTGTTAGGAATTATGTGATGCTTACAAGCTGGAAGTAAGGGAGATGGGGCATGAAGTTATTTCTAGGAGTTGGACACATACCAAGTTTAGCTCAGTTCTGGGCATCTTTGAAATACCTATACAAACTTGTTCCTACATAGTAACTTGCAACTTTGAATGAGAATGTGCCTGCTTACAGCAACGTGCTATATGTTCTGAATGCCCGAATTAGGAATCTGTGTCAAAACTTTGTTAGGAATTATGTGATCCTTACTAGCTGGAAGTAAGGGAGATGGGGCATGAAGTTATTTCTAGGAGTTGGACACATACCAAGTTTAGCTCAGTTCTGGGCATCTTTGAAATACCTATACAAACTTGTTCCTACATAGTAACTTGCATCTTTGAATGAGAATCTGCTTGCTTACAGCAACGTGCTATATGTTCTGAATGCCCGAATTGGGAATCTGTGTCAAAACTTTGTTAGGAATTATGTGATCCTTACTAGATGGAAGTAAGTGAGATGGGGCATGAAGTTATTTCTAGGAGTTGGAGACATACAACGTTTAGCTCAGTTCTGGGCTTCTTTGAAATACCTATACAAACTTGTTCCTACATAGTAACTTGCAACTTTGAATGAGAATGTGCTTGCTTACAGCAACGTGCTATATGTTCTGAATGCCCGAATTGGGAATCTGTGTCAAAACTTTGTTAGAAATTATGTGATCCTTACTAGATGGAAGTAAGGGAGTTGGGGCATGAAGGTATTTCTAGGAGTTGGACACATACCAAGTTTAGCACAGTTCTGGGCATCTTTGAAATACCTATACAAACTTGTTCCTACATAGTAACTTGCAACTTTGAATGAGAATGTGCTTGCTTACAGCAACGTGCTATATGTTCTGAATGCCCGATTTGGGAATCTGTGTCAAAACTTTGTTAGGAATTATGTGATCCTTACTAGCTGGAAGTAAGTGAGATGGGGCATGAAGTTATTTCTAGGAGTTGGAGACATACAACGTTTAGCTCAGTTCTGGGCATCTTTGAAATACCTATACAAACTTGTTCCTACATAGTAACTTGCAACTTTGAATGAGAATGTGCTTGCTTGCAGCAACGTGCTATATGTTCTGAATGCCCGAATTGGGAATCTGTGTCAAAACTTTGTTAGGAATTATGTGATCCTTACTAGCTGGAAGTAAGGCAGATGGGGCATGAAATTATTTCTTGGAGTTGGACACATACCAAGTTTAGCTCAGTTCTGGGCATCTTTGAAATACCTATACAAACTTGTTCCTACATAGTAACTTGCAACTTTGAATGAGAATGTGCTTGCTTGCAGCAACGTGCTATATGTTCTGAATGCCCGATTTGGGAATCTGTGTCAAAACTTTGTTAGGAATTATGTGATCCTTACTAGCTGGAAGTAAGGGAGATGGAGCATGAAGTTATTTCTAGGAGTTGGACACATACCAAGTTTAGCTCAGTTCTGGGCATCTTTGAAATACCTATACAAACTTGTTCCTACATAGTAACATGCATCTTTGAATGAGAATGTGCTTGCTTACAGCAACGTGCTATATGTTCTGAATGCCCGAATTGGCAGTCTGTGTCAAAACTTTGTTAGGAATTATGTGATCCTTACTAGCTGGAAGTAAGGGAGATGGGGCATGAAGTTATTTCTAGGAGTTGGACACATACCAAGTTTAGCTCAGTTCTGGGCATCTTTGAAATACCTATACAAACTTGTTCCTACATAGTAACTTGCATCTTTGAATGAGAATCTGCTTGCTTACAGCAACGTGCTATATGTTCTGAATGCCCGAATTGGGAATCTGTGTCAAAACTTTGTTAGGAATTATGTGTTCCTTACTAGCTGGAAGTAAGGGAGATGGGGCATGAAGTTATTTCTAGGAGTTGGACACATACCAAGTTTAGCTCAGTTCTGGGCATCTTTGAAATACCTATACAAACTTGTTCCTACATAGTAACTTGCATCTTTGAATGAGAATGTGCTTGCTTACAGCAACGTGCTATATGTTCTGAATGCCCGAATTGGGAATCCGTGTCAAAATTTGTTAGGAATTATGTAATCCTTACCAGCTTGAAGTAAGGGAGATGGGGCATGAAGTTATTTCTAGGAGTTGGACACATACCAAGTTTAGCTCAGTTCTGGGCATCTTTGAAATACGTATACAAACTTGTTCCTACATATTAACTTGCAACTTTGAATGAGAATGTGCTTGCTTACAGCAACGTGCTATATGCTCTGAATGCCCGAAAAGGGAATCTGCGTCAAAACTTTGTTAGGAATTATGTGATCCTTAGTAGCTGGAAGTAAGTGAGATGGGGCATGAAGTTATTTCAAGGAGTTGGAGACATACAACGTTTAGCTCAGTTCTGGGCATCTTTGAAATACCTATAGAAACTTGTTCCTACATAGTAACTTGCAACTTTGAATGAGAATGTGCTTGCTTACAGCAACGTGCTATATGTTCTGAATGCCCGAATTGGGAATCTGTGTCAAAACTTTGTTAGGAATTATGTGATCCTTACTAGATGGAAGTAAGTGAGATGGGGCATGAAGTTATTTCTAGGAGTTGGAGACATACAACGTTTAGCTCAGTTCTGGGCTTCTTTGAAATACCTATACAAACTTGTTCCTACATAGTAACTTGCAACTTTGAATGAGAATGTGCTTGCTTACAGCAACGTGCTATATGTTCTGAATGCCCGAATTGGGAATCTGTGTCAAAACTTTGTTAGAAATTATGTGATCCTTACTAGATGGAAGTAAGGGAGTTGGGGCATGAAGGTATTTCTAGGAGTTGGACACATACCAAGTTTAGCACAGTTCTGGGCATCTTTGAAATACCTATACAAACTTGTTCCTACATAGTAACTTGCAACTTTGAATGAGAATGTGCTTGCTTACAGCAACGTGCTATATGTTCTGAATGCCCGATTTGGGAATCTGTGTCAAAACTTTGTTAGGAATTATGTGATCCTTACTAGCTGGAAGTAAGTGAGATGGGGCATGAAGTTATTTCTAGGAGTTGGAGACATACAACGTTTAGCTCAGTTCTGGGCATCTTTGAAATACCTATACAAACTTGTTCCTACATAGTAACTTGCAACTTTGAATGAGAATGTGCTTGCTTGCAGCAACGTGCTATATGTTCTGAATGCCCGAATTGGGAATCTGTGTCAAAACTTTGTTAGGAATTATGTGATCCTTACTAGCTGGAAGTAAGGCAGATGGGGCATGAAATTATTTCTTGGAGTTGGACACATACCAAGTTTAGCTCAGTTCTGGGCATCTTTGAAATACCTATACAAACTTGTTCCTACATAGTAACTTGCAACTTTGAATGAGAATGTGCTTGCTTGCAGCAACGTGCTATATGTTCTGAATGCCCGATTTGGGAATCTGTGTCAAAACTTTGTTAGGAATTATGTGATCCTTACTAGCTGGAAGTAAGGGAGATGGAGCATGAAGTTATTTCTAGGAGTTGGACACATACCAAGTTTAGCTCAGTTCTGGGCATCTTTGAAATACCTATACAAACTTGTTCCTACATAGTAACATGCATCTTTGAATGAGAATGTGCTTGCTTACAGCAACGTGCTATATGTTCTGAATGCCCGAATTGGCAGTCTGTGTCAAAACTTTGTTAGGAATTATGTGATCCTTACTAGCTGGAAGTAAGGGAGATGGGGCATGAAGTTATTTCTAGGAGTTGGACACATACCAAGTTTAGCTCAGTTCTGGGCATCTTTGAAATACCTATACAAACTTGTTCCTACATAGTAACTTGCATCTTTGAATGAGAATCTGCTTGCTTACAGCAACGTGCTATATGTTCTGAATGCCCGAATTGGGAATCTGTGTCAAAACTTTGTTAGGAATTATGTGATCCTTACTAGCTGGAAGTAAGGGAGATGGGGCATGAAGTTATTTCTAGGAGTTGGACACATACCAAGTTTAGCTCAGTTCTGGGCATCATTCAAATACCTATACACTCTTGTTCCTACATAGTAACTTGCAACTTTGAATGAAAATGTGCTTGCTTACAGCAACGTGCTATATGTTCTGAATGCCCGAATTGGGAATCTGTGTCAAAACTTTGTTAGGAATTATGTGATCCTTACTAGCTGGAAGTAAGGGAGATGGGGCATGAAGTTATTTCTAGGAGTTGGACACATACCAAGTTTAGCTCAGTTCTGGGCATCTTTGAAATACCTATACAAACTTGTTCCTACATAGTAACTTGCAACTTTGAATGAAAATGTGCTTGCTTACAGCAACGTGCTATATGTTCTGAATGCCCGAATTGGGAATCTGTGTCAAAACTTTGTTAGGAATTATGTGATCCTTACTAGCTGGAAGTAAGGGAGATGGGGCATGAAGTTATTCCTAGGAGTTGGACACATACCGAGTTTAGCTCAGTTCTGGGCATCTTTGAAATACCTATACAAACTTGTTCCTACATAGTAACTTGCAACTTTGAATGAGAATGTGCTTGCTTACAGCAACGTGCTATATGTTCTGAATGCCCGAATTGGGAATCTGTGTCAAAACTTTGTTAGGAATTATGTGATCCTTACTAGCTGGAAGTAAGGGAGATGGGGCATGAAGTTATTTCTTGGAGTTGGAGACATACCGAGTTTAGCTCAGTTCTGGGCATCTTTGAAATACCTATACAAACTTGTTCCTACATAGTAACTTGCAACTTTGAATGAGAATGTGCTTGCTTACAGCAACGTGCTATATGTTCTGAATGCCCGAATTGGGAATCTGTGTCAAAACTTTGTTAGGAATTATGTGATCCTTACTAGCTGGAAGTAAGGGAGATGGGGCATGAAGTTATTTCTAGGAGTTGGACACATACCAAGTTTAGCTCAGTTCTGGGCATCTTTGAAATACCTATACAAACTTGTTCCTACATAGTAACTTGCAACTTTGAATGAGAATGTGCCTGCTTACAGCAACGTGCTATATGTTCTGAATGCCCGAATTAGGAATCTGTGTCAAAACTTTGTTAGGAATTATGTGATCCTTACTAGCTGGAAGTAAGGGAGATGGGGCATGAAGTTATTTCTAGGAGTTGGACACATACCAAGTTTAGCTCAGTTCTGGGCATCTTTGAAATACCTATACAAACTTGTTCCTACATAGTAACTTGCATCTTTGAATGAGAATCTGCTTGCTTACAGCAACGTGCTATATGTTCTGAATGCCCGAATTGGGAATCTGTGTCAAAACTTTGTTAGGAATTATGTGTTCCTTACTAGCTGGAAGTAAGGGAGATGGGGCATGAAGTTATTTCTAGGAGTTGGACACATACCAAGTTTAGCTCAGTTCTGGGCATCTTTGAAATACCTATACAAACTTGTTCCTACATAGTAACTTGCATCTTTGAATGAGAATGTGCTTGCTTACAGCAACGTGCTATATGTTCTGAATGCCCGAATTGGGAATCCGTGTCAAAATTTGTTAGGAATTATGTAATCCTTACCAGCTTGAAGTAAGGGAGATGGGGCATGAAGTTATTTCTAGGAGTTGGACACATACCAAGTTTAGCTCAGTTCTGGGCATCTTTGAAATACGTATACAAACTTGTTCCTACATATTAACTTGCAACTTTGAATGAGAATGTGCTTGCTTACAGCAACGTGCTATATGCTCTGAATGCCCGAAAAGGGAATCTGCGTCAAAACTTTGTTAGGAATTATGTGATCCTTAGTAGCTGGAAGTAAGTGAGATGGGGCATGAAGTTATTTCAAGGAGTTGGAGACATACAACGTTTAGCTCAGTTCTGGGCATCTTTGAAATACCTATAGAAACTTGTTCCTACATAGTAACTTGCAACTTTGAATGAGAATGTGCTTGCTTACAGCAACGTGCTATATGTTCTGAATGCCCGAATTGGGAATCTGTGTCAAAACTTTGTTAGGAATTATGTGATCCTTACTAGATGGAAGTAAGTGAGATGGGGCATGAAGTTATTTCTAGGAGTTGGAGACATACAACGTTTAGCTCAGTTCTGGGCTTCTTTGAAATACCTATACAAACTTGTTCCTACATAGTAACTTGCAACTTTGAATGAGAATGTGCTTGCTTACAGCAACGTGCTATATGTTCTGAATGCCCGAATTGGGAATCTGTGTCAAAACTTTGTTAGAAATTATGTGATCCTTACTAGATGGAAGTAAGGGAGTTGGGGCATGAAGGTATTTCTAGGAGTTGGACACATACCAAGTTTAGCACAGTTCTGGGCATCTTTGAAATACCTATACAAACTTGTTCCTACATAGTAACTTGCAACTTTGAATGAGAATGTGCTTGCTTACAGCAACGTGCTATATGTTCTGAATGCCCGATTTGGGAATCTGTGTCAAAACTTTGTTAGGAATTATGTGATCCTTACTAGCTGGAAGTAAGTGAGATGGGGCATGAAGTTATTTCTAGGAGTTGGAGACATACAACGTTTAGCTCAGTTCTGGGCATCTTTGAAATACCTATACAAACTTGTTCCTACATAGTAACTTGCAACTTTGAATGAGAATGTGCTTGCTTACAGCAACGTGCTATATGTTCTGAATGCCCGAATTGGGAATCTGTGTCAAAACTTTGTTAGGAATTATGTGATCCTTACTAGATGGAAGTAAGTGAGATGGGGCATGAAGTTATTTCTAGGAGTTGGAGACATACAACGTTTAGCTCAGTTCTGGGCATCTTTGAAATACCTATACAAACTTGTTCCTACATAGTAACTTGCATCTTTGAATGAGAATCTGCTTGCTTACAGCAACGTGCTATATGTTCTGAATGCCCGAATTGGGAATCTGTGTCAAAACTTTGTTAGGAATTATGTGATCCTTACTACCTGGAAGTAAGGGAGATGGGGCATGAAGTTATTTCTAGGAGTTGGACACATACCAAGTTTAGCTCAGTTCTGGGCATCATTCAAATACCTATACACTCTTGTTCCTACATAGTAACTTGCAACTTTGAATGAAAATGTGCTTGCTTACAGCAACGTGCTATATGTTCTGAATGCCCGAATTGGGAATCTGTGTCAAAACTTTGTTAGGAATTATGTGATCCTTACTAGCTGGAAGTAAGGGAGATGGGGCATGAAGTTATTTCTAGGAGTTGGACACATACCAAGTTTAGCTCAGTTCTGGGCATCTTTGAAATACCTATACAAACTTGTTCCTACATAGTAACTTGCAACTTTGAATGAGAATGTGCTTGCTGACAGCAACGTGCTATATGTTCTGAATGCCCGAATTGGCAATCTGTGTCAAAACTTTGTTAGGAATTATGTGATCCTTACTATCTGGAAGTAAGGGAGATGGGGCATGAAGTTATTTCTAGGAGTTGGACACATACCAAGTTTAGCTCAGTTCTGGGCATCTTTGAAATACCTATACAAACTTGTTCCTACATAGTAACTTGCAACTTTGAATGAGAATCTGCTTGCTTACAGCAACGTGCTATATGTTCTGAAGGCCCGAATTTGTAATCTGTGTCAAAATTTTGTTAGGAATTATATGATCCTTACTAGCTGGAAGTAAGGGAGATGGGGCATGAAGTTATTTCTAGGAGTTGGACACATACCAAGTTTAGCTCAGTTCTGGGCATCTTTGAAATACCTATACAAACTTGTTCCTACATAGTAACTTGCAACTTTGAATGAAAATGTGCTTGCTTACAGCAACGTGCTATATGTTCTGAACGCCCGAATTGGGAATCTGTGTCAAAACTTTGTTAGGAATTATGTGATCCTTACTAGCTGGAAGTAAGGGAGATGGGGCATGAAGTTATTTCTAGGAGTTGGACACATACCAAGTTTAGCTCAGTTCTGGGCATCTTTGAAATACCTATACAAACTTGTTCCTACATAGTAACTTGCAACTTTGAATGACAATGTGCTTGCTTACAGCAACGTGCTATATGTTGTGAACGCCCGAATTGGCATTCTGTGTCAAAACTTTGTTAGGAATTATGTGATCCTTACTAGCTGGAAGTAAGGGAGATGGGGCATGAAGTTATTTCTAGGAGTTGGACACATACCAAGTTTAGCTCAGTTCTGGGCATCTTTGAAATACCTATACAAACTTGTTCCTACATAGTAACTTGCAACTTTGAATGAGAATGTGCTTGCTTACAGCAACGTGCTATATGTTCTGAATGCCCGAATTGGGAATCTGTGTCAAAACTTTGTTAGGAATTATGTGATCCTTACTAGCTGGAAGTAAGGGAGATGGGGCATGAAGTTATTTCTAGGAGTTGGACACATACCAAGTTTAGCTCAGTTCTGGGCATCTTTGAAATACCTATACAAACTTGTTCCTACATAGTAACTTGCAACTTTGAATGAGAATGTGCTTGCTTACAGCAACGTGCTATATGTTCTGAATGCCCGAATTGGGAATCTGTGTCAAAACTTTGTTAGGAATTATGTGATCCTTACTAGCTGGAAGTAAGGGAGATGGGGCATGAAGTTATTTCTTGGAGTTGGACACATACCAAGTTTAGCTCAGTTCTGGGCATCTTTGAAATACCTATACAAACTTGTTCCTACATAGTAACTTGCAACTTTGAATGAGAATGTGCTTGCTTACAGCAACGTGCTATATGTTCTGAATGCCCGATTTGGGAATCTGTGTCAAAACTTTGTTAGGAATTATGTGATCCTTACTAGCTGGAAGTAAGGGAGATGGAGCATGAAGTTATTTCTAGGAGTTGGACACAAACCAAGTTTAGCTCAGTTCTGGGCATCTTTGAAATACCTATACAAACTTGTTCCTACATAGTAACATGCATCTTTGAATGAGAATGTGCTTGCTTACAGCAACGTGCTATATGTTCTGAATGCCCGAATTGGCAGTCTGTGTCAAAACTTTGTTAGGAATTATGTGATCCTTACTAGCTGGAAGTAAGGGAGATGGGGCATGAAGTTATTTCTAGGAGTTGGACACATACCAAGTTTAGCTCAGTTCTGGGCATCTTTGAAATACCTATACAAACTTGTTCCTACATAGTAACTTGCATCTTTGAATGAGAATCTGCTTGCTTACAGCAACGTGCTATATGTTCTGAATGCCCGAATTGGGAATCTGTGTCAAAACTTTGTTAGGAATTATGTGATCCTTACTAGCTGGAAGTAAGGGAGATGGGGCATGAAGTTATTTCTAGGAGTTGGACACATACCAAGTTTAGCTCAGTTCTGGGCATCATTCAAATACCTATACAAACTTGTTCCTACATAGTAACTTGCAACTTTGAATGAAAATGTGCTTGCTTACAGCAACGTGCTATATGTTCTGAATGCCCGAATTGGGAATCTGTGTCAAAACTTTGTTAGGAATTATGTGATCCTTACTAGCTGGAAGTAAGGGAGATGGGGCATGAAGTGATTTCTAGGAGTTGGACACAAACCAAGTTTAGCTCAGTTCTGGGCATCTTTGAAATACCTGTACAAACTTGTTCCTACATAGTAACTTGCAACTTTGAATGAAAATGTGCTTGCTTACAGCAACGTGCTATATGTTCTGAATGCCCGAATTGGGAATCTGTGTCAAAACTTTGTTAGGAATTATGTGATCCTTACTAGCTGGAAGTAAGGGAGATGGGGCATGAAGTTATTCCTAGGAGTTGGACACATACCGAGTTTAGCTCAGTTCTGGGCATCTTTGAAATACCTATACAAACTTGTTCCTACATAGTAACTTGCAACTTTGAATGAGAATGTGCTTGCTTACAGCAACGTGCTATATGTTCTGAATGCCCGAATTGGGAATCTGTGTCAAAACTTTGTTAGGAATTATGTGATACTTACTAGCTGGAAGTAAGGGAGATGGGGCATGAAGTTATTTCTTGGAGTTGGAGACATACCGAGTTTAGCTCAGTTCTGGGCATCTTTGAAATACCTATACAAACTTGTTCCTACATAGTAACTTGCAACTTTGAATGAGAATGTGCTTGCTTACAGCAACGTGCTATATGTTCTGAATGCCCGAATTGGCAATCTGTGTCAAAACTTTGTTAGGAATTATGTGATCCTTACTAGCTGGAAGTAAGGGAGATGGGGCATGAAGTTATTTCTTGGAGTTGGAGACATACCGAGTTTAGCTCAATTCTGGGCATCTTTGAAATACCTATACAAACTTGTTCCTACATAGTAACTTGCAACTTTGAATGAGAATGTGCTTGCTTACAGCAACGTGCTATATGTTCTGAATGCCCGAATTGGGAATCTGTGTCAAAACTTTGTTAGGAATTATGTGATCCTTACTAGCTGGAAGTAAGGGAGATGGAGCATGAAGTTATTTCTAGGAGTTGGACACATACCAAGTTTAGCTCAGTTCTGGGCATCTTTGAAATACCTATATAAACTTGTTCCTACCTAGTAACTTGCATCTTTGAATGAGAATGTGCTTGCTTACAGCAACGTGCTATATGTTCTGAATGCCTGAATTGGCAATCTGTGTCAAAGCTTTGTTAGGAATTATGTGATCCTTACTAGCTGGAAGTAAGGGAGATGGGGCATGAAGTTATTTCTAGGAGTTGGACACATAACAAGTTTAGCTCAGTTCTGGGCATCTTTGAAATACCTATACAAACTTGTTCCTACCTAGTAACTTGCATCTTTGAATGAGAATCTGCTTGCTTACAGGAACGTGCTATATGTTCTGAATGCCCGAATTGGGAATCTGTGTCAAAACTTTGTTAGGAATTATGTGATCCTTACTAGCTGGAAGTAAGGGAGATGGGGCATGAAGTTATTTCTAGGAGTTGGACACATACCAAGTTTAGCTCAGTTCTGGCCATCTTTGAAATACCTATACAAACTTGTTCCTACATAGTAACTTGCAACTTTGAATGAGAATGTGCTTGCTTAGAGCAACGTGCTATATGTTCTGAATGCCCGAATTGGGAATCTGTGTCAAAACTTTGTTAGGAATTATGTGATCCTTACTAGCTGGAAGTAAGGGAGATGGGGCATGAAGTTATTTCTAGGAGTTGGACACATACCAAGTTTAGCTCAGTTCTGGGCATCTTTGAAATACCTATACAAAGTTGTTCCTACATAGTAACTTGCAACTTTGAATGAGAATGTGCCTGCTTACAGCAACGTGCTATATGTTCTGAATGCCCGAATTGGGAATCTGTGTCAAAACTTTGTTAGGAATTATGTGATCCTTACTAGCTGGAAGTAAGGGAGATGGGGCATGAAGTTATTTCTAGGAGTTGGACACATACCAAGTTTAGCTCAGTTCTGGGCATCTTTGAAATACCTATACAAACTTGTTCCTACATAGTAACTTGCAACTTTGAATGAGAATGTGCCTGCTTACAGCAACGTGCTATATGTTCTGAATGCCCGAATTGGGAATCTGTGTCAAAACTTTGTTAGGAATTATGTGATCCTTACTAGCTGGAGGTAAGGGACATGGGGCATGAAGTTATTTCTAGGAGTTGGACACATACCAAGTTTAGCTGAGTTCTGGGCATCTTTGAAATACCTATACAAACTTGTTCCTACATAGTAACTTGCAACTTTGAATGAGAATGTGCTTGCTTGCAGCAACGTGCTATATGTTCTGAATGCCCGAATTGGGAATCTGTGTCAAAACTTTGTTAGGAATTATGTGATCCTTACTAGCTGGAAGTAAGGGAGATGGAGCATGAAGTTATTTCTAGGAGTTGGACACATACCAAGTTTAGCTCGGTTCTGGCCATCTTTGAAATACCTATACAAACTTGTTCCTACATAGTAACTTGCATCTTTGAATGAGAATGTGCTTGCTTACAGCAACGTGCTATATGTTCTGAATGCCCGAATTGGCAATCTGTGTCAAAACTTTGTTAGGAATTATGTGATCCTTACTAGCTGGAAGTAAGGGAGATGGGGCATGAAGTTATTTCTAGGAGTTGGACACATACCAAGTTTAGCTCAGTTCTGGGCATCTTTGAAATACCTATACAAACTTGTTCCTACATAGTAACTTGCAACTTTGAATGAGAATGTGCTTGCTTACAGCAACGTGCTATGTGTTCTGAATGCCCGAATTGGGAATCTGTGTCAAAACTTTGTTAGGAATTATGTGATCCTTACTAGCTGGAAGTAAGGGAGATGGGGCATGAAGTTATTTCTAGGAGTTGGACACATACCAAGTTTAGCTCAGTTCTGGGCATCTTTGAAATACCTATACAAACTTGTTCCTACATAGTAACTTGCAATTTTGAATGAAAATGTGCTTGCTTACAGCAACGTGCTATATGTTCTGAATGCCCGAATTGGGAATCTGTGTCAAAACTTTGTTAGGAATTATTTGATCCTTACTAGCTGGAAGTAAGGGAGATGGGGCATGAAGTTATTTCTAGGAGTTGGACACATACCAAGTTTAGCTCAGTTCTGGGCCTCTTTGAAATACCTATACAAACTTGTTCCTACATAGTAACTTGCAACTTTGAATGAGAATGTGCTTGCTTGCAGCAACGTGCTATATGTTCTGAATGCCCGATTTGGGAATCTGTGTCAAAACTTTGTTAGGAATTATGTGATCCTTACTAGCTGGAAGTAAGGGAGATGGGGCATGAAGTTATTTCTAGGAGTTGGACACATACCAAGTTTAGCTCAGTTCTGGGCATCTTTGAAATACCTATACAAACTTGTTCCTACATAGTAACTTGCATCTTTGAATGAGAATGTGCTTGCTTACAGCAATGTGCTATATG
Organism: Diceros bicornis minor; assembly: GCF_020826845.1. Classification (NCBI taxonomy): domain Eukaryota; kingdom Metazoa; phylum Chordata; class Mammalia; order Perissodactyla; family Rhinocerotidae; genus Diceros; species Diceros bicornis. The sequence goes on along the minus strand of NW_026691212.1, from coordinate 55,574 downwards.
TTCTGAATGCCCGAATTAGCAGTCTGTGTCAAAAGTTTTTTAGGAATTATGTGATCCTTACTAGCTGGAAGTAAGGGAGATGGGGCATGAAGTTATTTCTAGGAGTTGGACACATACCAAGTTTAGCTCAGTTCTGGGCATCTTTGAAATATCTATACAAACTTGTTCCTACATGGTAACTTGCATCTTTGAATGAGAATGTGCTTGCTTACAGCAACGTGCTATATGTTCTGAATGCCCGAATTGGGAATCTGTGTCAAAACGTTGTTAGGAATTATGTGATCCTTACTAGCTGGAAGCAAGGGAGATGGGGCATGAAGTTATTTCTAGGAGTTGGACACATACCAAGTTTAGCTCAGTTCTGGGCATCATTCAAATACCTATACAAACTTGTTCCTACATAGTAACTTGCAACTTTGAATGAGAATGTGCTTGCTTACAGCAACGTGCTATATGTTCTGAATGCCCGAATTGGGAATCTGTGTCAAAACTTTGTTAGGAATTATGTGATCCTTACTAGCTGGAAGTAAGGGAGATGGGGCATGAAGTTATTACTAGGAGTTGGACACATACCAAGTTTAGCTCAGTTCTGGGCATCTTTGAAATACCTATACAAACTTGTTCCTACATAGTAACTTGCAACTTTGAATGAAAATGTGCTTGCTTACAGCAACGTGCTATATGTTCTGAATGCCCGAATTGGGAATCTGTGTCAAAACTTTGTTAGGAATTATGTGATCCTTACTAGCTGGAAGTAAGGGAGATGGGGCATGAAGTTATTTCTAGGAGTTGGACACATACCAAGTTTAGCTTAGTTCTGGGCATCTTTGAAATACCTATACAAACTTGTTCCTACATAGTAACTTGCAACTTTGAATGAGAATGTGCTTGCTTACAGCAACGTGCTATATGTTCTGAATGCCCGAATTGGGAATCTGTGTCAAAACTTTGTTAGGAATTATGTGATCCTTACTAGCTGGAAGTAAGGGAGATGGGGCATGAAGTTATTTCTTGGAGTTGGACACATACCAAGTTTAGCTCAGTTCTGGGCATCTTTGAAATACCTATACAAACTTGTTCCTACATAGTAACTTGCATCTTTGAATGAGAATGTGCTTGCTTACAGCAACGTGCTATATGTTCTGAATGCCCGAATTGGCAATCTGTGTCAAAACTTTGTTAGGAATTATGTGATCCTTACTAGCTGGAAGTAAGGGAGATGGGGCATGAAGTTATTTCTAAGAGTTGGACACATACCAAGTTTAGCTCAGTTCTGGGCATCTTTGAAATACCTATACAAACTTGTTCCTACATAGTAACTTGCATCTTTAATGAGAATCTGCTTGCTTACAGCAACGTGCTATATGTTCTGAATGCCCGAATTGGGAATCTGTGTCAAAACTTTGTTAGGAATTATGTGATCCTTACTAGCTGGAAGTAAGGGAGATGGGGCATGAAGTTATTTCTAGGAGTTGGACACATACCAAGTTTAGCTCAGATCTGGGCATCTTTGAAATACCTATACAAACTTGTTCCTACATAGTAACTTGCATCTTTGAAAGAGAATGTGCTTGCTTACAGCAACGTGCTATATGTTCTGAATGCCCGAATTGGGAATCTGTGTCAAAACTTTGTTAGGAATTATGTGATCCTTACTAGCTGGAAGTAAAGGAGATGGGGCATGAAGTTATTTCTCGGAGTTGGACACATACCAAGTTTAGCTCAGTTCTGGGCATCTTTGAAATACCTATACAAACTTGTTCCTACATAGTAACTTGCAACTTCGAATGAAAATGTGCTTGCTTACAGCAACGTGCTATATGTTCTGAATGCCCGAATTGGGAATCTGTGTCAAAACTTTGTTAGGAATTATGTGATCCTTACTAGCTGGAAGTAAGGGAGATGGGGCATGAAGTTATTTCTAGGAGTTGGACACATACCAAGTTTAGCTCAGTTCTGGGCATCTTTGAAATACCTATACAAACTTGTTCCTACATAGTAACTTGCATCTTTGAATGAGAATCTGCTTGCTTACAGCAACGTGCTATATGTTCTGAATGCCCGAATAGGGAATCTGTGTCAAAACTTTGTTAGGAATTATGTGATCCTTACTAGCTGGAAGTAAGGGAGATGGGGCATGAAGTTATTTCTAGGAGTTGGACACATACCAAGTTTAGCTCAGTTCTGGGCCTCTTTGAAATACCTATACAAACTTGTTCCTACATAGTAACTTCCAACTTTGAATGAGAATGTGCTTGCTTACAGCAACGTGCTACATGTTCTGAATGCCCGAATTGGGAATCTGTGTCAAAACTTTGTTAGGAATTATGTGATCCATACTAGCTGGAAGTAAGGGAGATGGGGCATGAAGTTATTTCTAGGAGTTGGACACATACCAAGTTTAGCTCAGTTCTGGGCATCTTTGAAATACCTATACAAACTTGTTCCTACATAGTAACTTGCATCTTTGAATGAGAATGTGCTTGCTTACAGCAACGTGCTATATGTTCTGAATGCCCGAATTGGCAATCTGTGTCAAAACTTTGTTAGGAATTATGTGATCCTTACTAGCTGGAAGTAAGGGAGATGGGGCATGAAGTTATTTCTAGGAGTTGGACACATACCAAGTTTAGCTCAGTTCTGGGCATCTTTGAAATACCTATACAAACTTGTTCCTACATAGTAACTTGCAACTTTGAATGAGAATGTGCTTGCTTGCAGCAACGTGCTATATGTTCTGAATGCCCGATTTGGGAATCTGTGTCAAAACTTTGTTAGGAATTATGTGATCCTTACTAGCTGGAAGTAAGGGAGATGGAGCATGAAGTTATTTCTAGGAGTTGGACACATACCAAGTTTAGCTCAGTTCTGGGCATCTTTGAAATACCTATACAAACTTGTTCCTACATAGTAACTTCCATCTTTGAATGAGAATGTGCTTGCTTACAGCAACGTGCTATATGTTCTGAATGCCCGAATTGGCAATCTGTGTCAAAACTTTGTTAGGAATTATGTGATCCTTACTAGCTGGAAGTAAGGGAGATGGGGCATGAAGTTATTTCTAGGAGTTGGACACATACCAAGTTTAGCTCAGTTCTGGGCCTCTTTGAAATACCTATACAAACTTGTTCCTACATAGTAACTTGCAACTTTGAATGAGAATCTGCTTGCTTACAGCAACGTGCTATATGTTCTGAATGCCCGAATTGGGAATCTGTGTCAAAACTTTGTTAGGAATTATGTGATCCTTACTAGCTGGAAGTAAGGGAGATGGGGCATGAAGTTATTTCTAGGAGTTGGACACATACCAAGTTTAGCTCAGTTCTGGGCATCTTTGAAATACCTATACAAACTTGTTCCTACATAGTAACTTGCATCTTTGAATGAGAATCTGATTGCTTACAGCAACGTGCTATATGTTCTGAATGCCCGAATTGGGAATCTGTGTCAAAACTTTGTTAGGAATTATGTGATCCTTACTAGCTGGAAGTAAGGGAGATGGGGCATGAAGTTATTTCTAGGAGTTGGACACATACCAAGTTTAGCTCAGTTCTGGGCATCTTTGAAATACCTATACAAACTTGTTCCTACATAGTAACTTGCAACTTTGAATGAGAATGTGCTTGCTTGCAGCAACGTGCTATATGTTCTGAATGCCCGATTTGGGAATCTGTGTCAAAACTTTGTTAGGAATTATGTGATCCTTACTAGCTGGAAGTAAGGGAGATGGAGCATGAAGTTATTTCTAGGAGTTGGACACATACCAAGTTTAGCTCAGTTCTCGGCATCTTTGAAATACCTATACAAACTTGTTCCTACATAGTAACTTGCATCTTTGAATGAGAATCTGCTTGCTTGCAGCAACGTGCTATATGTTCTGAATGCCCGAATTGGGAATCTGTGTCAAAACTTTGTTAGGAATTATGTGATCCTTACTAGCTGGAAGTAAGGGAGATGGGGCATGAAGTTATTTCTAGGAGTTGGACACATACCAAGTTTAGCTCAGTTCTGGGCATCTTTGAAATACCTATACAAACTTGTTCCTACATAGTAACTTGCAACTTTGAATGAGAATGTGCTTGCTTACAGCAACGTGCTATATGTTCTGAATGCCCGAATTGGCAATCTGTGTCAAAACTTTGTTAGGAATTATGTGATCCTTACTAGCTGGAAGTAAGGGAGATGGGGCATGAAGTTATTTCTAGGAGTTGGACACATACCAAGTTTGCTCAGTTCTGGGCATCTTTGAAATACCTATACAAACTTGTTCCTACCTAGTAACTTGCATCTTTGAATGAGAATCTGCTTGCTTACAGCAACGTGCTATATGTTCTGAATGCCCGAATTGGGAATCTGTGTCAAAACTTTGTTAGGAATTATGTGATCCTTACTAGCTGGAAGTAAGGGAGATGGGGCATGAAGTTATTTCTAGGAGTTGGACACATACCAAGTTTAGCTCAGTTCTGGGCATCTTTGAAATACCTATACAAACTTGTTCCTACATAGTAACTTGCATCTTTGAATGAGAATGTGCTTGCTTACAGCAACGTGCTATATGTTCTGAATGCCCGAATTGGCAATCTGTGTCAAAACTTTGTTAGGAATTATGTGATCCTTACTAGCTGGAAGTAAGGGAGATGGGGCATGAAGTTATTTCTAGGAGTTGGACACATACCAAGTTTAGCTCAGTTCTAGGCATCTTTGAAATACCTATACAAACTTGTTCCTACATAGTAACTTGCATCTTTGAATGAGAATGTGCTTGCTTACAGCAACGTGCTATATGTTCTGAATGCCCGAATTGGGAATCTGTGTCAAAACTTTGTTAGGAATTATGTGATCCTTACTAGCTGGAAGTAAGGGAGATGGGGCATGAAGTTATTTCTAGGAGTTGGACACATACCAAGTTTAGCTCAGTTCTGGGCATCTTTGAAATACCTATACAAACTTGTTCCTACATAGTAACTTGCAACTTTGAATGAGAATGTGCTTGCTTGCAGCAACGTGCTATATGTTCTGAATGCCCGATTTGGCAATCTGTGTCAAAACTTTGTTAGGAATTATGTGATCCTTACTAGCTGGAAGTAAGGGAGATGGAGCATGAAGTTATTTCTAGGAGTTGGACACATACCAAGTTTAGCTCAGTTCTGGGCATCTTTGAAATACCTATACAAACTTGTTCCTACATAGTAACTTGCATCTTTGAATGAGAATGTGCTTGCTTACAGCAACGTGCTATATGTTCTGAATGCCCGAATTGGCAATCTGTGTCAAAACTTTGTTAGGAATTATGTGATCCTTACTAGCTGGAAGTAAGGGAGATGGGGCATGAAGTTATTTCTAGGAGTTGGACACATACCAAGTTTAGCTCAGTTCTGGGCCTCTTTGAAATACCTATACAAACTTGTTCCTACATAGTAACTTGCAACTTTGAATGAGAATCTGCTTGCTTACAGCAACGTGCTATATGTTCTGAATGCCCGAATTGGGAATCTGTGTCAAAACTTTGTTAGGAATTATGTGATCCTTACTAGCTGGAAGTAAGGGAGATGGGGCATGAAGTTATTTCTAGGAGTTGGACACATACCAAGTTTAGCTCAGTTCTGGGCATCTTTGAAATACCTATACAAACTTGTTCCTACATAGTAACTTGCATCTTTGAATGAGAATCTGCTTGCTTACAGCAACGTGCTATATGTTCTGAATGCCCGAATTGGGAATCTGTGTCAAAACTTTGTTAGGAATTATGTGATCCTTACTAGCTGGAAGTAAGGGAGATGGGGCATGAAGTTATTTCTAGGAGTTGGACACATACCAAGTTTAGCTCAGTTCTGGGCATCTTTGAAATACCTATACAAACTTGTTCCTACATAGTAACTTGCAACTTTGAATGAGAATGTGCTTGCTTGCAGCAACGTGCTATATGTTCTGAATGCCCGATTTGGGAATCTGTGTCAAAACTTTGTTAGGAATTATGTGATCCTTACTAGCTGGAAGTAAGGGAGATGGAGCATGAAGTTATTTCTAGGAGTTGGACACATACCAAGTTTAGCTCAGTTCTGGGCATCTTTGAAATACCTATACAAACTTGTTCCTACATAGTAACTTGCATCTTTGAATGAGAATCTGCTTGCTTACAGCAACGTGCTATATGTTCTGAATGCCCGAATTGGGAATCTGTGTCAAAACTTTGTTAGGAATTATGTGATCCTTACTAGCTGGAAGTAAGGGAGATGGGGCATGAAGTTATTTCTAGGAGTTGGACACATACCAAGTTTAGCTCAGTTCTGGGCATCTTTGAAATACCTATACAAACTTGTTCCTACATAGTAACTTGCAACTTTGAATGAGAATGTGCTTGCTTACAGCAACGTGCTATATGTTCTGAATGCCCGAATTGGGAATCTGTGTCAAAACTTTGTTAGGAATTATGTGATCCTTACTAGCTGGAAGTAAGGGAGATGGGGCATGAAGTTATTTCTAGGAGTTGGACACATACCAAGTTTAGCTCAGTTCTGGGCATCTTTGAAATACCTATACAAACTTATTCCTACATAGTAACTTGCATCTTTGAATGAGAATCTGCTTGCTTACAGCAACGTGCTATATGTTCTGAATGCCCGAATTGGGAATCTGTGTCAAAACTTTGTTAGGAATTATGTGATCCTTACTAGCTGGAAGTAAGGGAGATGGGGCATGAAGTTATTTCTAGGAGTTGGACACATACCAAGTTTAGCTCAGTTCTGGGCCTCTTTGAAATACCTATACAAACTTGTTCCTACATAGTAACTTGCAACTTTGAATGAAAATGTGCTTGCTTGCAGCAACGTGCTATATGTTCTGAATGCCCGAATAGGGAATCTGTGTCAAAACTTTGTTAGGAATTATGTGATCCTTACTAGCTGGAAGTAAGGGAGATGGGGCATGAAGTTATTTCTAGGAGTTGGACACATACCAAGTTTAGCTCAGTTCTGGGCATCTTTGAAATACCTATACAAACTTGTTCCTACATAGTAACTTGCATCTTTGAATGAGAATGTGCTTGCTTGCAGCAACGTGCTATATGTTCTGAATGCCCGAATTGGGAATCTGTGTCAAAACTTTGTTAGGAATTATGTGATCCTTACTAGCTGGAAGTAAGGGAGATGGGGCATGAAGTTATTTCTAGGAGTTGGACACATACCAAGTTTAGCTCAGTTCTGGGCATCTTTGAAATACCTATACAAACTTGTTCCTACATAGTAACTTCCAACTTTGAATGAAAATGTGCTTGCTTACAGCAACGTGCTACATGTTCTGAATGCCCGAATTGGGAATCTGTGTCAAAACTTTGTTAGGAATTATGTGATCCATACTAGCTGGAAGTAAGGGAGATGGGGCATGAAGTTATTTCTAGGAGTTGGACACATACAGTGTTTAGCTCAGTTCTGGGCATCTTTGAAATACCTATACAAACTTGTTCCTACATAGTAACTTGCATCTTTGAATGAGAATGTGCTTGCTTACAGCAACGTGCTATATGTTCTGAATGCCCGAATTGGCAGTCTGTGTCAAAACTTTGTTAGGAATTATGTGATCCTTACTAGCTGGAAGTAAGGGAGATGGGGCATGAAGTTATTTCTAGGAGTTGGACACATACCAAGTTTAGCTCAGTTCTGGGCATCTTTGAAATACCTATACAAACTTGTTCCTACATAGTAACTTGCATCTTTGAATGAGAATGTGCTTGCTTACAGCAACGTGCTATATGTTCTGAATGCCCGAATTGGGAATCTGTGTCAATACTTTGTTAGGAATTATGTGATCCTTACTAGCTGGAAGTAAGGGAGATGGGGCATGAAGTTATTTCTAGGAGTTGGACACATACCAAGTTTAGCTCAGTTCTGGGCATCTTTGAAATACCTATACAAACTTGTTCCTACATAGTAACTTGCATCTTTGAATGAGAATGTGCTTGCTTACAGCAACGTGCTATATGTTCTGAATGCCCGAATTGGGAATCTGTGTCAAAACTTTGTTAGGAATTATGTTATCCTTACTAGCTGGAAGTAAGGGAGATGGGGCATGAAGTTATTTCTAGGAGTTGGACACATACCAAGTTTAGCTCAGTTCTGGGCATCTTTGAAATACCTATACAAACTTGTTCCTACATAGTAACTTGCAACTTTGAATGACAATGTGCTTGCTTGCAGCAACGTGCTATATGTTCTGAATGCCCGATTTGGGAATCTGTGTCAAAACTTTGTTAGGAATTATGTGATCCTTACTAGCTGGAAGTAAGGGAGATGGGGCATGAAGTTATTTCTAGGAGTTGGACACATACCAAGTTTAGCTCAGTTCTGGGCATCTTTGAAATACCTATACAAACTTGTTCCTACATAGTAACTTGCATCTTTGAATGAGAATCTGCTTGCTTACAGCAACGTGCTATATGTTCTGAATGCCCGAATTGGGAATCTGTGTCAAAACTTTGTTAGGAATTATGTGATCCTTACTAGCTGGAAGTAAGGGAGATGGGGCATGAAGTTATTTCTAGGAGTTGGACACATACCAAGTTTAGCTCAGTTCTGGGCATCTTTGAAATACCTATACAAACTTGTTCCTACATAGTAACTTGCATCTTTGAATGAGAATCTGCTTGCTTACAGCAACGTGCTATATGTTCTGAATGCCCGAATTGGCAATCTGTGTCAAAACTTTGTTAGGAATTATGTGATCCTTACTAGCTGGAAGTAAGGGAGATGGGGCATGAAGTTATTTCTAGGAGTTGGACACGTAACAAGTTTAGCTCAGTTCTGGGCATCTTTCAAATACCTATACAAACTTGTTCCTACATAGTAACTTGCAACTTTCAATGAAAATGTGCTTGCTTACAGCAACGTGCTATATGTTCTGAATGCCCGAATTGGGAATCTGTGTCAAAACTTTGTTAGGAATTATGTGATCCTTACTAGCTGGAAGTAAGGGAGATGGGGCATGAAGTTATTTCTAGGAGTTTGACACATACCAAGTTATCTCAGTTCTGGGCATCTTTGAAATACCTATACAAACTTGTTCCTACATAGTAACTTGCAACTTTGAATGAGAATGTGCTTGCTTACAGCAACGTGCTATATGTTCTGAATGCCCGAATTGGGAATCTGTGTCAAAACTTTGTTAGGAATTATGTGATCCTTACTAGCTGGAAGTAAGGGAGATGGGGCATGAAGTTATTCCTAGGAGTTGGACACATACCGAGTTTAGCTCAGTTCTGGGCATCTTTGAAATACCTATACAAACTTGTTCCTACATAGTAACTTGCAACTTTGAATGAGAATGTGCTTGCTTACAGCAACGTGCTATATGTTCTGAATGCCCGAATTGGGAATCTGTGTCAAAACTTTGTTAGGAATTATGTGATCCTTACTAGCTGGAAGTAAGGGAGATGGGGCATGAAGTTATTTCTTGGAGTTGGAGACATACCGAGTTTAGCTCAGTTCTGGGCATCTTTGAAATACCTATACAAACTTGTTCCTACATAGTAACTTGCAACTTTGAATGAGAATGTGCTTGCTTACAGCAACGTGCTATATGTTCTGAATGCCCGAATTGGCAATCTGTGTCAAAACTTTGTTAGGAATTATGTGATCCTTACTAGCTGGAAGTAAGGGAGATGGGGCATGAAGTTATTTCTAGGAGTTGGACACATACCAAGTTTAGCTCAGTTCTGGGCATCTTTGAAATACCTATACAAACTTGTTCCTACATAGTAACTGCAACTTTGAATGAGAATCTGCTTGCTTACAGCAACGTGCTATATGTTCTGAATGCCCGAATTGGGAATCTGTGTCAAAACTTTGTTAGGAATTATGTGATCCTTACTAGCTGGAAGTAAGGCAGATGGGGCATGAAGTTATTTCTGGGAGTTGGACACATACCAAGTTTAGCTCAGTTCTGGGCATCTTTGAAATACCTATACAAACTTGTTCCTACATAGTAACTTGCAACTTTGAATGAAAATGTGCTCGCTTACAGCAACGTGCTATATGTTCTGAATGCCCGAATTGGGAATCTGTGTCAAAACTTTGTTAGGAATTATGTGATCCTTACTACCTGGAAGTAAGGGAGATGGGGCATGAAGTTATTTCTAGGAGTTGGACACATACCAAGTTTAGCTCAGTTGTTGGTATCTTTGAAATACCTATACAAACTTGTTCCTACATAGTAACTTGCAACTTTTGAATGAAAATGTGCTTGCTTACAGCAACGTGCTATATGTTCTGAATGCCCGAATTGGGAATCTGTGTCAAAACTTTGTTAGGAATTATGTGATCCTTACTAGCTGGAAGTAAGGGAGATGGGGCATGAAGTTATTTCTAGGAGTTGGACACATACCAAGTTTAGCTCAGTTCTGGGCATCTTTGAAATACCTATACAAACTTGTTCCTACATAGTAACTTGCAACTTTGAATGAGAATGTGCTTGCTTGCAGCAACGTGCTATATGTTCTGAATGCCCGATTTGGGAATCTGTGTCAAAACTTTGTTAGGAATTATGTGATCCTTACTAGCTGGAAGTAAGGGAGATGGAGCATGAAGTTATTTCTAGGAGTTGGACACATACCAAGTTTAGCTCAGTTCTGGGCATCTTTGAAATACCTATACAAACTTGTTCCTACATAGTAACTTGCATCTTTGAATGAGAATCTGCTTGCTTGCAGCAACGTGCTATATGTTCTGAATGCCCGAATTGGGAATCTGTGTCAAAACTTTGTTAGGAATTATGTGATCCTTACTAGCTGGAAGTAAGGGAGATGGGGCATGAAGTTATTTCTAGGAGTTGGACACATACCAAGTTTAGCTCAGTTCTGGGCATCTTTGAAATACCTATACAAACTTGTTCCTACATAGTAACTTGCAACTTTGAATGAGAATGTGCTTGCTTACAGCAACGTGCTATATGTTCTGAATGCCCGAATTGGCAATCTGTGTCAAAACTTTGTTAGGAATTATGTGATCCTTACTAGCTGGAAGTAAGGGAGATGGGGCATGAAGTTATTTCTAGGAGTTGGACACATACCAAGTTTAGCTCAGTTCTGGGCATCTTTGAAATACCTATACAAACTTGTTCCTACATAGTAACTTGCATCTTTGAATGAGAATGTGCTTGCTTACAGCAACGTGCTATATGTTCTGAATGCCCGAATTGGCAATCTGTGTCAAAACTTTGTTAGGAATTATGTGATCCTTACTAGCTGGAAGTAAGGGAGATGGGGCATGAAGTTATTTCTAGGAGTTGGACACATACCAAGTTTAGCTCAGTTCTGGGCCTCTTTGAAATACCTATACAAACTTGTTCCTACATAGTAACTTGCAACTTTGAATGAGAATCTGCTTGCTTACAGCAACGTGCTATATGTTCTGAATGCCCGAATTGGGAATCTGTGTCAAAACTTTGTTAGGAATTATGTGATCCTTACTAGCTGGAAGTAAGGGAGATGGGGCATGAAGTTATTTCTAGGAGTTGGACACATACCAAGTTTAGCTCAGTTCTGGGCATCTTTGAAATACCTATACAAACTTGTTCCTACATAGTAACTTGCAACTTTGAATGAGAATGTGCTTGCTTGCAGCAACGTGCTATATGTTCTGAATGCCCGATTTGGGAATCTGTGTCAAAACTTTGTTAGGAATTATGTGATCCTTACTAGCTGGAAGTAAGGGAGATGGAGCATGAAGTTATTTCTAGGAGTTGGACACATACCAAGTTTAGCTCAGTTCTGGGCATCTTTGAAATACCTATACAAACTTGTTCCTACATAGTAACTTGCATCTTTGAATGAGAATCTGCTTGCTTGCAGCAACGTGCTATATGTTCTGAATGCCCGAATTGGGAATCTGTGTCAAAACTTTGTTAGGAATTATGTGATCCTTACTAGCTGGAAGTAAGGGAGATGGGGCATGAAGTTATTTCTAGGAGTTGGACACATACCAAGTTTAGCTCAGTTCTGGGCATCTTTGAAATACCTATACAAACTTGTTCCTACATAGTAACTTGCAACTTTGAATGAGAATGTGCTTGCTTACAGCAACGTGCTATATGTTCTGAATGCCCGAATTGGGAATCTGTGTCAAAACTTTGTTAGGAATTATGTGATCCTTACTAGCTGGAAGTAAGGGAGATGGGGCATGAAGTTATTTCTAGGAGTTGGACACATACCAAGTTTAGCTCAGTTCTGGGCATCTTTGAAATACCTATACAAACTTGTTCCTACATAGTAACTTGCATCTTTGAATGAGAATCTGCTTGCTTACAGCAACGTGCTATATGTTCTGAATGCCCGAATTGGGAATCTGTGTCAAAACTTTGTTAGGAATTATGTGATCCTTACTAGCTGGAAGTAAGGGAGATGGGGCATGAAGTTATTTCTAGGAGTTGGACACATACCAAGTTTAGCTCAGTTCTGGGCCTCTTTGAAATACCTATACAAACTTGTTCCTACATAGTAACTTGCAACTTTGAATGAAAATGTGCTTGCTTGCAGCAACGTGCTATATGTTCTGAATGCCCGAATAGGGAATCTGTGTCAAAACTTTGTTAGGAATTATGTGATCCTTACTAGCTGGAAGTAAGGGAGATGGGGCATGAAGTTATTTCTAGGAGTTGGACACATACCAAGTTTAGCTCAGTTCTGGGCATCTTTGAAATACCTATACAAACTTGTTCCTACATAGTAACTTGCATCTTTGAATGAGAATGTGCTTGCTTGCAGCAACGTGCTATATGTTCTGAATGCCCGAATTGGGAATCTGTGTCAAAACTTTGTTAGGAATTATGTGATCCTTACTAGCTGGAAGTAAGGGAGATGGGGCATGAAGTTATTTCTAGGAGTTGGACACATACCAAGTTTAGCTCAGTTCTGGGCATCTTTGAAATACCTATACAAACTTGTTCCTACATAGTAACTTCCAACTTTGAATGAAAATGTGCTTGCTTACAGCAACGTGCTACATGTTCTGAATGCCCGAATTGGGAATCTGTGTCAAAACTTTGTTAGGAATTATGTGATCCATACTAGCTGGAAGTAAGGGAGATGGGGCATGAAGTTATTTCTAGGAGTTGGACACATACCAAGTTTAGCTCAGTTCTGGGCATCTTTGAAATACCTATACAAACTTGTTCCTACATAGTAACTTGCATCTTTGAATGAGAATGTGCTTGCTTACAGCAACGTGCTATATGTTCTGAATGCCCGAATTGGCAGTCTGTGTCAAAACTTTGTTAGGAATTATGTGATCCTTACTAGCTGGAAGTAAGGGAGATGGGGCATGAAGTTATTTCTAGGAGTTGGACACATACCAAGTTTAGCTCAGTTCTGGGCATCTTTGAAATACCTATACAAACTTGTTCCTACATAGTAACTTGCATCTTTGAATGAGAATCTGCTTGCTTACAGCAACGTGCTATATGTTCTGAATGCCCGAATTGGGAATCTGTGTCAAAACTTTGTTAGGAATTATGTGATCCTTACTAGCTGGAAGTAAGGGAGATGGGGCATGAAGTTATTTCTAGGAGTTGGACACATACCAAGTTTAGCTCAGTTCTGGGCATCTTTGAAATACCTATACAAACTTGTTCCTACATAGTAACTTGCATCTTTGAATGAGAATGTGCTTGCTTACAGCAACGTGCTATATGTTCTGAATGCCCGAATTGGGAATCTGTGTCAAAACTTTGTTAGGAATTATGTTATCCTTACTAGCTGGAAGTAAGGGAGATGGGGCATGAAGTTATTTCTAGGAGTTGGACACATACCAAGTTTAGCTCAGTTCTGGGCATCTTTGAAATACCTATACAAACTTGTTCCTACATAGTAACTTGCAACTTTGAATGACAATGTGCTTGCTTGCAGCAACGTGCTATATGTTCTGAATGCCCGATTTGGGAATCTGTGTCAAAACTTTGTTAGGAATTATGTGATCCTTACTAGCTGGAAGTAAGGGAGATGGGGCATGAAGTTATTTCTAGGAGTTGGACACATACCAAGTTTAGCTCAGTTCTGGGCATCTTTGAAATACCTATACAAACTTGTTCCTACATAGTAACTTGCATCTTTGAATGAGAATGTGCTTGCTTACAGCAACGTGCTATATGTTCTGAATGCCCGAATTGGCAATCTGTGTCAAAACTTTGTTAGGAATTATGTGATCCTTACTAGCTGGAAGTAAGGGAGATGGGGCATGAAGTTATTTCTAGGAGTTGGACACATACCAAGTTTAGCTCAGTTCTGGGCATCTTTGAAATACCTATACAAACTTGTTCCTACATAGTAACTTGCATCTTTGAATGAGAATCTGCTTGCTTACAGCAACGTGCTATATGTTCTGATTGCCCGAATTGGGAATCTGTGTCAAAACTTTGTTAGGAATTATGTGATCCTTACTAGCTGGAAGTAAGGGAGATGGGGCATGAAGTTATTTCTAGGAGTTGGACACATACCAAGTTTAGCTCAGTTCTGGGCATCTTTGAAATACCTATACAAACTTGTTCCTACATAGTAACTTGCATCTTTGAATGAGAATCTGCTTGCTTACAGCAACGTGCTATATGTTCTGAATGCCCGAATTGGCAATCTGTGTCAAAACTTTGTTAGGAATTATGTGATCCTTACTAGCTGGAAGTAAGGGAGATGGGGCATGAAGTTATTTCTAGGAGTTGGACACATAACAAGTTTAGCTCAGTTCTGGGCATCTTTCAAATACCTATACAAACTTGTTCCTACATAGTAACTTGCAACTTTCAATGAAAATGTGCTTGCTTACAGCAACGTGCTATATGTTCTGAATGCCCGAATTGGGAATCTGTGTCAAAACTTTGTTAGGAATTATGTGATCCTTACTAGCTGGAAGTAAGGGAGATGGGGCATGAAGTTATTTCTAGGAGTTTGACACATACCAAGTTATCTCAGTTCTGGGCATCTTTGAAATACCTATACAAACTTGTTCCTACATAGTAACTTGCAACTTTGAATGAGAATGTGCTTGCTTACAGCAACGTGCTATATGTTCTGAATGCCCGAATTGGGAATCTGTGTCAAAACTTTGTTAGGAATTATGTGATCCTTACTAGCTGGAAGTAAGGGAGATGGGGCATGAAGTTATTCCTAGGAGTTGGACACATACCGAGTTTAGCTCAGTTCTGGGCATCTTTGAAATACCTATACAAACTTGTTCCTACATAGTAACTTGCAACTTTGAATGAGAATGTGCTTGCTTACAGCAACGTGCTATATGTTCTGAATGCCCGAATTGGGAATCTGTGTCAAAACTTTGTTAGGAATTATGTGATCCTTACTAGCTGGAAGTAAGGGAGATGGGGCATCAAGTTATTTCTTGGAGTTGGAGACATACCGAGTTTAGCTCAGTTCTGGGCATCTTTGAAATACCTATACAAACTTGTTCCTACATAGTAACTTGCAACTTTGAATGAGAATGTGCTTGCTTACAGCAACGTGCTATATGTTCTGAATGCCCGAATTGGCAATCTGTGTCAAAACTTTGTTAGGAATTATGTGATCCTTACTATCTGGAAGTAAGGGAGATGGGGCATGAAGTTATTTCTAGGAGGTGGACACATACCAAGTTTAGCTCAGTTCTGGGCATCTTTGAAATACCTATACAAACTTGTTCCTACATAGTAACTGCAACTTTGAATGAGAATCTGCTTGCTTACAGCAACGTGCTATATGTTCTGAATGCCCGAATTGGGAATCTGTGTCAAAACTTTGTTAGGAATTATGTGATCCTTACTAGCTGGAAGTAAGGCAGATGGGGCATGAAGTTATTTCTGGGAGTTGGACACATACCAAGTTTAGCTCAGTTCTGGGCATCTTTGAAATACCTATACAAACTTGTTCCTACATAGTAACTTGCAACTTTGAATGAAAATGTGCTCGCTTACAGCAACGTGCTATATGTTCTGAATGCCCGAATTGGGAATCTGTGTCAAAACTTTGTTAGGAATTATGTGATCCTTACTACCTGGAAGTAAGGGAGATGGGGCATGAAGTTATTTCTAGGAGTTGGACACATACCAAGTTTAGCTCAGTTGTTGGTATCTTTGAAATACCTATACAAACTTGTTCCTACATAGTAACTTGCAACTTTTGAATGAAAATGTGCTTGCTTACAGCAACGTGCTATATGTTCTGAATGCCCGAATTGGGAATCTGTGTCAAAACTTTGTTAGGAATTATGTGATCCTTACTAGCTGGAAGTAAGGGAGATGGGGCATGAAGTTATTTCTAGGAGTTGGACACATACCAAGTTTAGCTCAGTTCTGGGCATCTTTGAAATACCTATACAAACTTGTTCCTACATAGTAACTTGCAACTTTGAATGAAAATGTGCTTGCTTAGAGCAACGTGCTATATGTTCTGAATGCCCGAATTGGGAATCTGTGTCAAAACTTTGTTAGGAATTATGTGATCCTTACTAGCTGGAAGTAAGGGAGATGGGGCATGAAGTTATTTCTAGGAGTTGGACACATACCAAGTTTAGCTCAGTTCTGGGCATTTTTGAAATACCTATACAAAGTTGTTCCTACATAGTAACTTGCAACTTTGAATGAGAATGTGCCTGCTTACAGCAACGTGCTATATGTTCTGAATGCCCGAATTGGGAATCTGTGTCAAAACTTTGTTAGGAATTATGTGATCCTTACTAGATGGAAGTAAGGGAGATGGGGCATGAAGTTATTTCTAGGAGTTGGACACATACCAAGTTTAGCTCAGTTCTGGGCATCTTTGAAATACCTATACAAACTTGTTCCTACATAGTAACTTGCAACTTTGAATGAGAATGTGCCTGCTTACAGCAACGTGCTATATGTTCTGAATGCCCGAATTGGGAATCTGTGTCAAAACTTTGTTAGGAATTATGTGATCCTTACTAGCTGGAGGTAAGGGAGATGGGGCATGAAGTTATTTCTAGGAGTTGGACACATACCAAGTTTAGCTGAGTTCTGGGCATCTTTGAAATACCTATACAAACTTGTTCCTACATAGTAACTTGCAACTTTGAATGAGAATGTGCTTGCTTGCAGCAACGTGCTATATGTTCTGAATGCCCGAATTGGGAATCTGTGTCAAAACTTTGTTAGGAATTATGTGATCCTTACTAGCTGGAAGTAAGGGAGATGGAGCATGAAGTTATTTCTAGGAGTTGGACACATACCAAGTTTAGCTCGGTTCTGGCCATCTTTGAAATACCTATACAAACTTGTTCCTACATAGTAACTTGCATCTTTGAATGAGAATGTGCTTGCTTACAGCAACGTGCTATATGTTCTGAATGCCCGAATTGGCAATCTGTGTCAAAACTTTGTTAGGAATTATGTGATCCTTACTAGCTGGAAGTAAGGGAGATGGGGCATGAAGTTATTTCTAGGAGTTGGACACATACCAAGTTTAGCTCAGTTCTGGGCATCTTTGAAATACCTATACAAACTTGTTCCTACATAGTAACTTGCAACTTTGAATGAGAATGTGCTTGCTTACAGCAACGTGCTATGTGTTCTGAATGCCCGAATTGGGAATCTGTGTCAAAACTTTGTTAGGAATTATGTGATCCTTACTAGCTGGAAGTAAGGGAGATGGGGCATGAAGTTATTTCTAGGAGTTGGACACATACCAAGTTTAGCTCAGTTCTGGGCATCTTTGAAATACCTATACAAACTTGTTCCTACATAGTAACTTGCAATTTTGAATGAAAATGTGCTTGCTTACAGCAACGTGCTATATGTTCTGAATGCCCGAATTGGGAATCTGTGTCAAAACTTTGTTAGGAATTATGTGATCCTTACTAGCTGGAAGTAAGGGAGATTGGGCATGAAGTTATTCCTAGGAGTTGGACACATACCGAGTTTAGCTCAGTTCTGGGCATCTTTGAAATACCTATACAAACTTGTTCCTACATAGTAACTTGCAACTTTGAATGAGAATGTGCTTGCTTACAGCAACGTGCTATATGTTCTGAATGCCCGAATTGGGAATCTGTGTCAAAACTTTGTTAGGAATTATGTGATCCTTACTAGCTGGAAGTAAGGGAGATGGGGCATGAAGTTATTTCTTGGAGTTGGAGACATACCGAGTTTAGCTCAGTTCTGGGCATCTTTGAAATACCTATACAAACTTGTTCCTACATAGTAACTTGCAACTTTGAATGAGAATGTGCTTGCTTACAGCAACGTGCTATATGTTCTGAATGCCCGAATTGGCAATCTGTGTCAAAACTTTGTTAGGAATTATGTGATCCTTACTAGCTGGAAGTAAGGGAGATGGGGCATGAAGTTATTTCTAGGAGTGGGACACATACCAAGTTTAGCTTAATTCTGGGCATCTTTGAAATACCTATACAAACTTGTTCCTACATAGTAACTTGCAACTTTGAATGAGAATGTGCTTGCTTACAGCAACGTGCTATATGTTCTGAATGCCCGAATTGGGAATCTGTGTCAAAACTTTGTTAGGAATTATGTGATCCTTACTAGCTGGAAGTAAGGGAGATGGGGCATGAAGTTATTTCTTGGAGTTGGACACATACCAAGTTTAGCTCAGTTCTGGGCATCTTTGAAATACCTATACAAACTTGTTCCTACATAGTAACTTGCAACTTTGAATGAGAATGTGGTTGCTTGCAGCAACGTGCTATATGTTCTGAATGCCCGAATTGGGAATCTGTGTCAAAACTTTGTTAGGAATTATGTGATCCTTACTAGCTGGAAGTAAGGGAGATGGGGCATGAAGTTATTTCTAGGAGTTGGACACATACCAAGTTTAGCTCAGTTCTGGGCATCTTTGAAATACCTATACAAACTTGTTCCTACATAGTAACTTGCATCTTTGAATGAGAATGTGCTTGCTTACAGCAACGTGCTATATGTTCTGAATGCCCGAATTGGCAATCTGTGTCAAAACTTTGTTAGGAATTATATGATCCTTACTAGCTGGAAGTAAGGGAGATGGGGCATGAAGTTATTTCTAGGAGTTGGACACATACCAAGTTTAGCTCAGTTCTGGGCATCTTTGAAATACCTATACAAACCTGTTCCTATATAGTAACTTGCATCTTTAATGAGAATCTGTTTGCTTACAGCAACGTGCTATATGTTCTGAATGCCCGAATTGGGAATCTGTGTCAAAACTTTGTTAGGAATTATGTGATCCTTACTAGCTGGAAGTAAGGGAGATGGGGCATGAAGTTATTTCTAGGAGTTGGACACATACCAAGTTTAGCTCAGTTCTGGGCATCTTTGAAATACCTATACAAACTTGTTCCTACATAGTAACTTGCAACTTTGAAGGAAAATGTGCTTGCTTACAGCAACGTGCTATATGTTCTGAATGCCCGAATTGGGAATCTTTGTCAAAACTTTGTTAGGAATTATATGATCCTTACTAGCTGGAAGTAAGGGAGATGGGGCATGAAGTTATTTCTAGGAGTTGGACACATACCAAGTTTAGCTCAGTTCTGGGCATCTTTGAAATACCTATACAAACTTGTTCCTACATAGTAACTTGCAACTTTGAATGAAAATGTGCTTGCTTACAGCAACGTGCTATATGTTCTGAATGCCCGAATTGGGAATCTGTGTCAAAACTTTGTTAGGAATTATGTGATCCTTACTAGCTGGAAGTAAGGGAGATGGGGCATGAAGTTATTTCTAGGAGTTGGACACATACCAAGTTTAGCTTAGTTCTGGGCATCTTTGAAATACCTATACAAACTTGTTCCTACATAGTAACTTGCAACTTTGAATGAGAATGTGCTTGCTTACAGCAACGTGCTATATGTTCTGAATGCCCGAATTGGGAATCTGTGTCAAAACTTTGTTAGGAATTATGTGATCCTTACTAGCTGGAAGTAAGGGAGATGGGGCATGAAGTTATTTCTTGGAGTTGGACACATACCAAGTTTAGCTCAGTTCTGGGCATCTTTGAAATACCTATACAAACTTGTTCCTACATAGTAACTTGCATCTTTGAATGAGAATGTGCTTGCTTACAGCAACGTGCTATATGTTCTGAATGCCCGAATTGGCAATCTGTGTCAAAACTTTGTTAGGAATTATGTGATCCTTACTAGCTGGAAGTAAGGGAGATGGGGCATGAAGTTATTTCTAAGAGTTGGACACATACCAAGTTTAGCTCAGTTCTGGGCATCTTTGAAATACCTATACAAACTTGTTCCTACATAGTAACTTGCATCTTTAATGAGAATCTGCTTGCTTACAGCAACGTGCTATATGTTCTGAATGCCCGAATTGGGAATCTGTGTCAAAACTTTGTTAGGAATTATGTGATCCTTACTAGCTGGAAGTAAGGGAGATGGGGCATGAAGTTATTTCTAGGAGTTGGACACATACCAAGTTTAGCTCAGTTCTGGGCATCTTTGAAATACCTATACAAACTTGTTCCTACATAGTAACTTGCATCTTTGAAAGAGAATGTGCTTGCTTACAGCAACGTGCTATATGTTCTGAATGCCCGAATTGGGAATCTGTGTCAAAACTTTGTTAGGAATTATGTGATCCTTACTAGCTGGAAGTAAAGGAGATGGGGCATGAAGTTATTTCTCGGAGTTGGACACATACCAAGTTTAGCTCAGTTCTGGGCATCTTTGAAATACCTATACAAACTTGTTCCTACATAGTAACTTGCAACTTCGAATGAAAATGTGCTTGCTTACAGCAACGTGCTATATGTTCTGAATGCCCGAATTGGGAAACTGTGTCAAAACTTTGTTAGGAATTATGTGATCCTTACTAGCTGGAAGTAAGGGAGATGGGGCATGAAGTTATTTCTAGGAGTTGGACACATACCAAGTTTAGCTCAGTTCTGGGCATCTTTGAAATACCTATACAAACTTGTTCCTACATAGTAACTTGCATCTTTGAATGAGAATCTGCTTGCTTACAGCAACGTGCTATATGTTCTGAATGCCCGAATAGGGAATCTGTGTCAAAACTTTGTTAGGAATTATGTGATCCTTACTAGCTGGAAGTAAGGGAGATGGGGCATGAAGTTATTTCTAGGAGTTGGACAAATACCAAGTTTAGCTCAGTTCTGGGCCTCTTTGAAATACCTATACAAACTTGTTCCTACATAGTAACTTCCAACTTTGAATGAGAATGTGCTTGCTTACAGCAACGTGCTACATGTTCTGAATGCCCGAATTGGGAATCTGTGTCAAAACTTTGTTAGGAATTATGTGATCCATACTAGCTGGAAGTAAGGGAGATGGGGCATGAAGTTATTTCTAGGAGTTGGACACATACCAAGTTTAGCTCAGTTCTGGGCATCTTTGAAATACCTATACAAACTTGTTCCTACATAGTAACTTGCATCTTTGAATGAGAATGTGCTTGCTTACAGCAACGTGCTATATGTTCTGAATGCCCGAATTGGCAATCTGTGTCAAAACTTTGTTAGGAATTATGTGATCCTTACTAGCTGGAAGTAAGGGAGATGGGGCATGAAGTTATTTCTAGGAGTTGGACACATACCAAGTTTAGCTCAGTTCTGGGCATCTTTGAAATACCTATACAAACTTGTTCCTACATAGTAACTTGCATCTTTGAATGAGAATGTGCTTGCTTACAGCAACGTGCTATATGTTCTGAATGCCCGAATTGGGAATCTGTGTCAAAACTTTGTTAGGAATTATGTGATCCTTACTAGCTGGAAGTAAGGGAGATGGGGCATGAAGTTATTTCTAGGAGTTGGACACATACCAAGTTTAGCTCAGTTCTGGGCATCTTTGAAATACCTATACAAACTTGTTCCTACATAGTAACTTGCAACTTTGAATGAGAATGTGCTTGCTTGCAGCAACGTGCTATATGTTCTGAATGCCCGATTTGGGAATCTGTGTCAAAACTTTGTTAGGAATTATGTGATCCTTACTAGCTGGAAGTAAGGGAGATGGAGCATGAAGTTATTTCTAGGAGTTGGACACATACCAAGTTTAGCTCAGTTCTGGGCATCTTTGAAATACCTATACAAACTTGTTCCTACATAGTAATTTGCATCTTTGAATGAGAATGTGCTTGCTTACAGCAACGTGCTATATGTTCTGAATGCCCGAATTGGCAATCTGTGTCAAAACTTTGTTAGGAATTATGTGATCCTTACTAGCTGGAAGTAAGGGAGATGGGGCATGAAGTTATTTCTAGGAGTTGGACACATACCAAGTTTAGCTCAGTTCTGGGCATCTTTGAAATACCTATACAAACTTGTTCCTACATAGTAACTTGCATCTTTGAATGAGAATCTGCTTGCTTACAGCAACGTGCTATATGTTCTGAATGCCCGAATTGGGAATCTGTGTCAAAACTTTGTTAGGAATTATGTGATCCTTACTAGCTGGAAGTAAGGGAGATGGGGCATGAAGTTATTTCTAGGAGTTGGACACATACCAAGTTTAGCTCAGTTCTGGGCATCTTTGAAATACCTATACAAACTTGTTCCTACATAGTAACTTGCAACTTTGAATGAGAATGTGCTTGCTTGCAGCAACGTGCTATATGTTCTGAATGCCCGATTTGGGAATCTGTGTCAAAACTTTGTTAGGAATTATGTGATCCTTACTAGCTGGAAGTAAGGGAGATGGGGCATGAAGTTATTTCTAAGAGTTGGACACATACCAAGTTTAGCTCAGTTCTGGGCATCTTTGAAATACCTATACAAACTTGTTCCTACATAGTAACTTGCATCTTTAATGAGAATCTGCTTGCTTACAGCAACGTGCTATATGTTCTGAATGCCCGAATTGGGAATCTGTGTCAAAACTTTGTTAGGAATTATGTGATCCTTACTAGCTGGAAGTAAGGGAGATGGGGCATGAAGTTATTTCTAGGAGTTGGACACATACCAAGTTTAGCTCAGTTCTGGGCATCTTTGAAATACCTATACAAACTTGTTCCTACATAGTAACTTGCATCTTTGAAAGAGAATGTGCTTGCTTACAGCAACGTGCTATATGTTCTGAATGCCCGAATTGGGAATCTGTGTCAAAACTTTGTTAGGAATTATGTGATCCTTACTAGCTGGAAGTAAAGGAGATGGGGCATGAAGTTATTTCTCGGAGTTGGACACATACCAAGTTTAGCTCAGTTCTGGGCATCTTTGAAATACCTATACAAACTTGTTCCTACATAGTAACTTGCAACTTCGAATGAAAATGTGCTTGCTTACAGCAACGTGCTATATGTTCTGAATGCCCGAATTGGGAAACTGTGTCAAAACTTTGTTAGGAATTATGTGATCCTTACTAGCTGGAAGTAAGGGAGATGGGGCATGAAGTTATTTCTAGGAGTTGGACACATACCAAGTTTAGCTCAGTTCTGGGCATCTTTGAAATACCTATACAAACTTGTTCCTACATAGTAACTTGCATCTTTGAATGAGAATCTGCTTGCTTACAGCAACGTGCTATATGTTCTGAATGCCCGAATAGGGAATCTGTGTCAAAACTTTGTTAGGAATTATGTGATCCTTACTAGCTGGAAGTAAGGGAGATGGGGCATGAAGTTATTTCTAGGAGTTGGACACATACCAAGTTTAGCTCAGTTCTGGGCCTCTTTGAAATACCTATACAAACTTGTTCCTACATAGTAACTTCCAACTTTGAATGAGAATGTGCTTGCTTACAGCAACGTGCTACATATTCTGAATGCCCGAATTGGGAATCTGTGTCAAAACTTTGTTAGGAATTATGTGATCCATACTAGCTGGAAGTAAGGGAGATGGGGCATGAAGTTATTTCTAGGAGTTGGACACATACCAAGTTTAGCTCAGTTCTGGGCATCTTTGAAATACCTATACAAACTTGTTCCTACATAGTAACTTGCATCTTTGAATGAGAATGTGCTTGCTTACAGCAACGTGCTATATGTTCTGAATGCCCGAATTGGCAATCTGTGTCAAAACTTTGTTAGGAATTATGTGATCCTTACTAGCTGGAAGTAAGGGAGATGGGGCATGAAGTTATTTCTAGGAGTTGGACACATACCAAGTTTAGCTCAGTTCTGGGCATCTTTGAAATACCTATACAAACTTGTTCCTACATAGTAACTTGCATCTTTGAATGAGAATGTGCTTGCTTACAGCAACGTGCTATATGTTCTGAATGCCCGAATTGGGAATCTGTGTCAAAACTTTGTTAGGAATTATGTGATCCTTACTAGCTGGAAGTAAGGGAGATGGGGCATGAAGTTATTTCTAGGAGTTGGACACATACCAAGTTTAGCTCAGTTCTGGGCATCTTTGAAATACCTATACAAACTTGTTCCTACATAGTAACTTGCAACTTTGAATGAGAATGTGCTTGCTTGCAGCAACGTGCTATATGTTCTGAATGCCCGATTTGGGAATCTGTGTCAAAACTTTGTTAGGAATTATGTGATCCTTACTAGCTGGAAGTAAGGGAGATGGAGCATGAAGTTATTTCTAGGAGTTGGACACATACCAAGTTTAGCTCAGTTCTGGGCATCTTTGAAATACCTATACAAACTTGTTCCTACATAGTAATTTGCATCTTTGAATGAGAATGTGCTTGCTTACAGCAACGTGCTATATGTTCTGAATGCCCGAATTGGCAATCTGTGTCAAAACTTTGTTAGGAATTATGTGATCCTTACTAGCTGGAAGTAAGGGAGATGGGGCATGAAGTTATTTCTAGGAGTTGGACACATACCAAGTTTAGCTCAGTTCTGGGCATCTTTGAAATACCTATACAAACTTGTTCCTACATAGTAACTTGCATCTTTGAATGAGAATCTGCTTGCTTACAGCAACGTGCTATATGTTCTGAATGCCCGAATTGGGAATCTGTGTCAAAACTTTGTTAGGAATTATGTGATCCTTACTAGCTGGAAGTAAGGGAGATGGGGCATGAAGTTATTTCTAGGAGTTGGACACATACCAAGTTTAGCTCAGTTCTGGGCATCTTTGAAATACCTATACAAACTTGTTCCTACATAGTAACTTGCAACTTTGAATGAGAATGTGCTTGCTTGCAGCAACGTGCTATATGTTCTGAATGCCCGATTTGGGAATCTGTGTCAAAACTTTGTTAGGAATTATGTGATCCTTACTAGCTGGAAGTAAGGGAGATGGAGCATGAAGTTATTTCTAGGAGTTGGACACATACCAAGTTTAGCTCAGTTCTGGGCATCTTTGAAATACCTATACAAACTTGTTCCTACATAGTAATTTGCATCTTCGAATGAGAATGTGCTTGCTTACAGCAACGTGCTATATGTTCTGAATGCCCGAATTGGCAATCTGTGTCAAAACTTTGTTAGGAATTATGTGATCCTTACTAGCTGGAAGTAAGGGAGATGGGGCATGAAGTTATTTCTAGGAGTTGGACACATACCAAGTTTGCTCAGTTCTGGGCATCTTTGAAATACCTATACAAACTTGTTCCTACCTAGTAACTTGCATCTTCGAATGAGAATCTGCTTGCTTACAGCAACGTGCTATATGTTCTGAATGCCCGAATTGGGAATCTGTGTCAAAACTTTGTTAGGAATTATGTGATCCTTACTAGCTGGAAGTAAGGGAGATGGGGCATCAAGTTATTTCTTGGAGTTGGAGACATACCGAGTTTAGCTCAGTTCTGGGCATCTTTGAAATACCTATACAAACTTGTTCCTACATAGTAACTTGCAACTTTGAATGAGAATGTGCTTGCTTACAGCAACGTGCTATATGTTCTGAATGCCCGAATTGGCAATCTGTGTCAAAACTTTGTTAGGAATTATGTGATCCTTACTATCTGGAAGTAAGGGAGATGGGGCATGAAGTTATTTCTAGGAGGTGGACACATACCAAGTTTAGCTCAGTTCTGGGCATCTTTGAAATACCTATACAAACTTGTTCCTACATAGTAACTGCAACTTTGAATGAGAATCTGCTTGCTTACAGCAACGTGCTATATGTTCTGAATGCCCGAATTGGGAATCTGTGTCAAAACTTTGTTAGGAATTATGTGATCCTTACTAGCTGGAAGTAAGGCAGATGGGGCATGAAGTTATTTCTGGGAGTTGGACACATACCAAGTTTAGCTCAGTTCTGGGCATCTTTGAAATACCTATACAAACTTGTTCCTACATAGTAACTTGCAACTTTGAATGAAAATGTGCTCGCTTACAGCAACGTGCTATATGTTCTGAATGCCCGAATTGGGAATCTGTGTCAAAACTTTGTTAGGAATTATGTGATCCTTACTACCTGGAAGTAAGGGAGATGGGGCATGAAGTTATTTCTAGGAGTTGGACACATACCAAGTTTAGCTCAGTTGTTGGTATCTTTGAAATACCTATACAAACTTGTTCCTACATAGTAACTTGCAACTTTTGAATGAAAATGTGCTTGCTTACAGCAACGTGCTATATGTTCTGAATGCCCGAATTGGGAATCTGTGTCAAAACTTTGTTAGGAATTATGTGATCCTTACTAGCTGGAAGTAAGGGAGATGGGGCATGAAGTTATTTCTAGGAGTTGGACACATACCAAGTTTAGCTCAGTTCTGGGCATCTTTGAAATACCTATACAAACTTGTTCCTACATAGTAACTTGCAACTTTGAATGAAAATGTGCTTGCTTAGAGCAACGTGCTATATGTTCTGAATGCCCGAATTGGGAATCTGTGTCAAAACTTTGTTAGGAATTATGTGATCCTTACTAGCTGGAAGTAAGGGAGATGGGGCATGAAGTTATTTCTAGGAGTTGGACACATACCAAGTTTAGCTCAGTTCTGGGCATCTTTGAAATACCTATACAAAGTTGTTCCTACATAGTAACTTGCAACTTTGAATGAGAATGTGCCTGCTTACAGCAACGTGCTATATGTTCTGAATGCCCGAATTGGGAATCTGTGTCAAAACTTTGTTAGGAATTATGTGATCCTTACTAGATGGAAGTAAGGGAGATGGGGCATGAAGTTATTTCTAGGAGTTGGACACATACCAAGTTTAGCTCAGTTCTGGGCATCTTTGAAATACCTATACAAACTTGTTCCTACATAGTAACTTGCAACTTTGAATGAGAATGTGCCTGCTTACAGCAACGTGCTATATGTTCTGAATGCCCGAATTGGGAATCTGTGTCAAAACTTTGTTAGGAATTATGTGATCCTTACTAGCTGGAGGTAAGGGAGATGGGGCATGAAGTTATTTCTAGGAGTTGGACACATACCAAGTTTAGCTGAGTTCTGGGCATCTTTGAAATACCTATACAAACTTGTTCCTACATAGTAACTTGCAACTTTGAATGAGAATGTGCTTGCTTGCAGCAACGTGCTATATGTTCTGAATGCCCGAATTGGGAATCTGTGTCAAAACTTTGTTAGGAATTATGTGATCCTTACTAGCTGGAAGTAAGGGAGATGGAGCATGAAGTTATTTCTAGGAGTTGGACACATACCAAGTTTAGCTCGGTTCTGGCCATCTTTGAAATACCTATACAAACTTGTTCCTACATAGTAACTTGCATCTTTGAATGAGAATGTGCTTGCTTACAGCAACGTGCTATATGTTCTGAATGCCCGAATTGGCAATCTGTGTCAAAACTTTGTTAGGAATTATGTGATCCTTACTAGCTGGAAGTAAGGGAGATGGGGCATGAAGTTATTTCTAGGAGTTGGACACATACCAAGTTTAGCTCAGTTCTGGGCATCTTTGAAATACCTATACAAACTTGTTCCTACATAGTAACTTGCAACTTTGAATGAGAATGTGCTTGCTTACAGCAACGTGCTATGTGTTCTGAATGCCCGAATTGGGAATCTGTGTCAAAACTTTGTTAGGAATTATGTGATCCTTACTAGCTGGAAGTAAGGGAGATGGGGCATGAAGTTATTTCTAGGAGTTGGACACATACCAAGTTTAGCTCAGTTCTGGGCATCTTTGAAATACCTATACAAACTTGTTCCTACATAGTAACTTGCAATTTTGAATGAAAATGTGCTTGCTTACAGCAACGTGCTATATGTTCTGAATGCCCGAATTGGGAATCTGTGTCAAAACTTTGTTAGGAATTATGTGATCCTTACTAGCTGGAAGTAAGGGAGATTGGGCATGAAGTTATTCCTAGGAGTTGGACACATACCGAGTTTAGCTCAGTTCTGGGCATCTTTGAAATACCTATACAAACTTGTTCCTACATAGTAACTTGCAACTTTGAATGAGAATGTGCTTGCTTACAGCAACGTGCTATATGTTCTGAATGCCCGAATTGGGAATCTGTGTCAAAACTTTGTTAGGAATTATGTGATCCTTACTAGCTGGAAGTAAGGGAGATGGGGCATGAAGTTATTTCTTGGAGTTGGAGACATACCGAGTTTAGCTCAGTTCTGGGCATCTTTGAAATACCTATACAAACTTGTTCCTACATAGTAACTTGCAACTTTGAATGAGAATGTGCTTGCTTACAGCAACGTGCTATATGTTCTGAATGCCCGAATTGGCAATCTGTGTCAAAACTTTGTTAGGAATTATGTGATCCTTACTAGCTGGAAGTAAGGGAGATGGGGCATGAAGTTATTTCTAGGAGTGGGACACATACCAAGTTTAGCTTAATTCTGGGCATCTTTGAAATACCTATACAAACTTGTTCCTACATAGTAACTTGCAACTTTGAATGAGAATGTGCTTGCTTACAGCAACGTGCTATATGTTCTGAATGCCCGAATTGGGAATCTGTGTCAAAACTTTGTTAGGAATTATGTGATCCTTACTAGCTGGAAGTAAGGGAGATGGGGCATGAAGTTATTTCTTGGAGTTGGACACATACCAAGTTTAGCTCAGTTCTGGGCATCTTTGAAATACCTATACAAACTTGTTCCTACATAGTAACTTGCAACTTTGAATGAGAATGTGGTTGCTTGCAGCAACGTGCTATATGTTCTGAATGCCCGAATTGGGAATCTGTGTCAAAACTTTGTTAGGAATTATGTGATCCTTACTAGCTGGAAGTAAGGGAGATGGGGCATGAAGTTATTTCTAGGAGTTGGACACATACCAAGTTTAGCTCAGTTCTGGGCATCTTTGAAATACCTATACAAACTTGTTCCTACATAGTAACTTGCATCTTTGAATGAGAATGTGCTTGCTTACAGCAACGTGCTATATGTTCTGAATGCCCGAATTGGCAATCTGTGTCAAAACTTTGTTAGGAATTATATGATCCTTACTAGCTGGAAGTAAGGGAGATGGGGCATGAAGTTATTTCTAGGAGTTGGACACATACCAAGTTTAGCTCAGTTCTGGGCATCTTTGAAATACCTATACAAACCTGTTCCTATATAGTAACTTGCATCTTTAATGAGAATCTGTTTGCTTACAGCAACGTGCTATATGTTCTGAATGCCCGAATTGGGAATCTGTGTCAAAACTTTGTTAGGAATTATGTGATCCTTACTAGCTGGAAGTAAGGGAGATGGGGCATGAAGTTATTTCTAGGAGTTGGACACATACCAAGTTTAGCTCAGTTCTGGGCATCTTTGAAATACCTATACAAACTTGTTCCTACATAGTAACTTGCAACTTTGAAGGAAAATGTGCTTGCTTACAGCAACGTGCTATATGTTCTGAATGCCCGAATTGGGAATCTTTGTCAAAACTTTGTTAGGAATTATATGATCCTTACTAGCTGGAAGTAAGGGAGATGGGGCATGAAGTTATTTCTAGGAGTTGGACACATACCAAGTTTAGCTCAGTTCTGGGCATCTTTGAAATACCTATACAAACTTGTTCCTACATAGTAACTTGCAACTTTGAATGAAAATGTGCTTGCTTACAGCAACGTGCTATATGTTCTGAATGCCCGAATTGGGAATCTGTGTCAAAACTTTGTTAGGAATTATGTGATCCTTACTAGCTGGAAGTAAGGGAGATGGGGCATGAAGTTATTTCTAGGAGTTGGACACATACCAAGTTTAGCTTAGTTCTGGGCATCTTTGAAATACCTATACAAACTTGTTCCTACATAGTAACTTGCAACTTTGAATGAGAATGTGCTTGCTTACAGCAACGTGCTATATGTTCTGAATGCCCGAATTGGGAATCTGTGTCAAAACTTTGTTAGGAATTATGTGATCCTTACTAGCTGGAAGTAAGGGAGATGGGGCATGAAGTTATTTCTTGGAGTTGGACACATACCAAGTTTAGCTCAGTTCTGGGCATCTTTGAAATACCTATACAAACTTGTTCCTACATAGTAACTTGCATCTTTGAATGAGAATGTGCTTGCATACAGCAACGTGCTATATGTTCTGAATGCCCGAATTGGCAATCTGTGTCAAAACTTTGT
Source organism: Diceros bicornis minor (assembly GCF_020826845.1). Lineage (NCBI taxonomy): Eukaryota > Metazoa > Chordata > Mammalia > Perissodactyla > Rhinocerotidae > Diceros > Diceros bicornis. Next base: position 25,219 of record NW_026691212.1, on the reverse strand, counting down.
TAGGAATTATGTGATCCTTACTAGCTGGAAGTAAGGGAGATGGGGCATGAAGTTATTTCTAAGAGTTGGACACATACCAAGTTTAGCTCAGTTCTGGGCATCTTTGAAATACCTATACAAACTTGTTCCTACATAGTAACTTGCATCTTTAATGAGAATCTGCTTGCTTACAGCAACGTGCTATATGTTCTGAATGCCCGAATTGGGAATCTGTGTCAAAACTTTGTTAGGAATTATGTGATCCTTACTAGCTGGAAGTAAGGGAGATGGGGCATGAAGTTATTTCTAGGAGTTGGACACATACCAAGTTTAGCTCAGTTCTGGGCATCTTTGAAATACCTATACAAACTTGTTCCTACATAGTAACTTGCATCTTTGAAAGAGAATGTGCTTGCTTACAGCAACGTGCTATATGTTCTGAATGCCCGAATTGGGAATCTGTGTCAAAACTTTGTTAGGAATTATGTGATCCTTACTAGCTGGAAGTAAAGGAGATGGGGCATGAAGTTATTTCTCGGAGTTGGACACATACCAAGTTTAGCTCAGTTCTGGGCATCTTTGAAATACCTATACAAACTTGTTCCTACATAGTAACTTGCAACTTCGAATGAAAATGTGCTTGCTTACAGCAACGTGCTATATGTTCTGAATGCCCGAATTGGGAAACTGTGTCAAAACTTTGTTAGGAATTATGTGATCCTTACTAGCTGGAAGTAAGGGAGATGGGGCATGAAGTTATTTCTAGGAGTTGGACACATACCAAGTTTAGCTCAGTTCTGGGCATCTTTGAAATACCTATACAAACTTGTTCCTACATAGTAACTTGCATCTTTGAATGAGAATCTGCTTGCTTACAGCAACGTGCTATATGTTCTGAATGCCCGAATAGGGAATCTGTGTCAAAACTTTGTTAGGAATTATGTGATCCTTACTAGCTGGAAGTAAGGGAGATGGGGCATGAAGTTATTTCTAGGAGTTGGACACATACCAAGTTTAGCTCAGTTCTGGGCCTCTTTGAAATACCTATACAAACTTGTTCCTACATAGTAACTTCCAACTTTGAATGAGAATGTGCTTGCTTACAGCAACGTGCTACATGTTCTGAATGCCCGAATTGGGAATCTGTGTCAAAACTTTGTTAGGAATTATGTGATCCATACTAGCTGGAAGTAAGGGAGATGGGGCATGAAGTTATTTCTAGGAGTTGGACACATACCAAGTTTAGCTCAGTTCTGGGCATCTTTGAAATACCTATACAAACTTGTTCCTACATAGTAACTTGCATCTTTGAATGAGAATGTGCTTGCTTACAGCAACGTGCTATATGTTCTGAATGCCCGAATTGGCAATCTGTGTCAAAACTTTGTTAGGAATTATGTGATCCTTACTAGCTGGAAGTAAGGGAGATGGGGCATGAAGTTATTTCTAGGAGTTGGACACATACCAAGTTTAGCTCAGTTCTGGGCATCTTTGAAATACCTATACAAACTTGTTCCTACATAGTAACTTGCATCTTTGAATGAGAATGTGCTTGCTTACAGCAACGTGCTATATGTTCTGAATGCCCGAATTGGGAATCTGTGTCAAAACTTTGTTAGGAATTATGTGATCCTTACTAGCTGGAAGTAAGGGAGATGGGGCATGAAGTTATTTCTAGGAGTTGGACACATACCAAGTTTAGCTCAGTTCTGGGCATCTTTGAAATACCTATACAAACTTGTTCCTACATAGTAACTTGCAACTTTGAATGAGAATGTGCTTGCTTGCAGCAACGTGCTATATGTTCTGAATGCCCGATTTGGGAATCTGTGTCAAAACTTTGTTAGGAATTATGTGATCCTTACTAGCTGGAAGTAAGGGAGATGGAGCATGAAGTTATTTCTAGGAGTTGGACACATACCAAGTTTAGCTCAGTTCTGGGCATCTTTGAAATACCTATACAAACTTGTTCCTACATAGTAATTTGCATCTTTGAATGAGAATGTGCTTGCTTACAGCAACGTGCTATATGTTCTGAATGCCCGAATTGGCAATCTGTGTCAAAACTTTGTTAGGAATTATGTGATCCTTACTAGCTGGAAGTAAGGGAGATGGGGCATGAAGTTATTTCTAGGAGTTGGACACATACCAAGTTTAGCTCAGTTCTGGGCATCTTTGAAATACCTATACAAACTTGTTCCTACATAGTAACTTGCATCTTTGAATGAGAATCTGCTTGCTTACAGCAACGTGCTATATGTTCTGAATGCCCGAATTGGGAATCTGTGTCAAAACTTTGTTAGGAATTATGTGATCCTTACTAGCTGGAAGTAAGGGAGATGGGGCATGAAGTTATTTCTAGGAGTTGGACACATACCAAGTTTAGCTCAGTTCTGGGCATCTTTGAAATACCTATACAAACTTGTTCCTACATAGTAACTTGCAACTTTGAATGAGAATGTGCTTGCTTGCAGCAACGTGCTATATGTTCTGAATGCCCGATTTGGGAATCTGTGTCAAAACTTTGTTAGGAATTATGTGATCCTTACTAGCTGGAAGTAAGGGAGATGGAGCATGAAGTTATTTCTAGGAGTTGGACACATACCAAGTTTAGCTCAGTTCTGGGCATCTTTGAAATACCTATACAAACTTGTTCCTACATAGTAATTTGCATCTTCGAATGAGAATGTGCTTGCTTACAGCAACGTGCTATATGTTCTGAATGCCCGAATTGGCAATCTGTGTCAAAACTTTGTTAGGAATTATGTGATCCTTACTAGCTGGAAGTAAGGGAGATGGGGCATGAAGTTATTTCTAGGAGTTGGACACATACCAAGTTTGCTCAGTTCTGGGCATCTTTGAAATACCTATACAAACTTGTTCCTACCTAGTAACTTGCATCTTCGAATGAGAATCTGCTTGCTTACAGCAACGTGCTATATGTTCTGAATGCCCGAATTGGGAATCTGTGTCAAAACTTTGTTAGGAATTATGTGATCCTTACTAGCTGGAAGTAAGGGAGATGGGGCATGAAGTTATTTCTAGGAGTTGGACACATACCAAGTTTAGCTCAGTTCTGGGCATCTTTGAAATACCTATACAAACTTGTTCCTACATAGTAACTTGCATCTTTGAATGAGAATGTGCTTGCTTACAGCAACGTGCTATATGTTCTGAATGCCCGAATTGGCAATCTGTGTCAAAACTTTGTTAGGAATTATGTGATCCTTACTAGCTGGAAGTAAGGGAGATGGGGCATGAAGTTATTTCTAGGAGTTGGACACATACCAAGTTTAGCTCAGTTCTGGGCATCTTTGAAATACCTATACAAACTTGTTCCTACATAGTAACTTGCATCTTTGAATGAGAATGTGCTTGCTTACAGCAACGTGCTATATGTTCTGAATGCCCGAATTGGGAATCTGTGTCAAAACTTTGTTAGGAATTATGTGATCCTTACTAGCTGGAAGTAAGGGAGATGGGGCATGAAGTTATTTCTAGGAGTTGGACACATACCAAGTTTAGCTCAGTTCTGGGCATCTTTGAAATACCTATACAAACTTGTTCCTACATAGTAACTTGCAACTTTGAATGAGAATGTGCTTGCTTGCAGCAACGTGCTATATGTTCTGAATGCCCGATTTGGGATCTGTGTCAAAACTTTGTTAGGAATTATGTGATCCTTACTAGCTGGAAGTAAGGGAGATGGAGCATGAAGTTATTTCTAGGAGTTGGACACATACCAAGTTTAGCTCAGTTCTGGGCATCTTTGAAATACCTATACAAACTTGTTCCTACATAGTAACTTGCATCTTTGAATGAGAATGTGCTTGCTTACAGCAACGTGCTATATGTTCTGAATGCCCGAATTGGCAATCTGTGTCAAAACTTTGTTAGGAATTATGTGATCCTTACTAGCTGGAAGTAAGGGAGATGGGGCATGAAGTTATTTCTAGGAGTTGGACACATACCAAGTTTAGCTCAGTTCTGGGCCTCTTTGAAATACCTATACAAACTTGTTCCTACATAGTAACTTGCAACTTTGAATGAGAATCTGCTTGCTTACAGCAACGTGCTATATGTTCTGAATGCCCGAATTGGGAATCTGTGTCAAAACTTTGTTAGGAATTATGTGATCCTTACTAGCTGGAAGTAAGGGAGATGGGGCATGAAGTTATTTCTAGGAGTTGGACACATACCAAGTTTAGCTCAGTTCTGGGCATCTTTGAAATACCTATACAAACTTGTTCCTACATAGTAACTTGCATCTTTGAATGAGAATCTGATTGCTTACAGCAACGTGCTATATGTTCTGAATGCCCGAATTGGGAATCTGTGTCAAAACTTTGTTAGGAATTATGTGATCCTTACTAGCTGGAAGTAAGGGAGATGGGGCATGAAGTTATTTCTAGGAGTTGGACACATACCAAGTTTAGCTCAGTTCTGGGCATCTTTGAAATACCTATACAAACTTGTTCCTACATAGTAACTTGCAACTTTGAATGAGAATGTGCTTGCTTGCAGCAACGTGCTATATGTTCTGAATGCCCGATTTGGGAATCTGTGTCAAAACTTTGTTAGGAATTATGTGATCCTTACTAGCTGGAAGTAAGGGAGATGGAGCATGAAGTTATTTCTAGGAGTTGGACACATACCAAGTTTAGCTCAGTTCTGGGCATCTTTGAAATACCTATACAAACTTGTTCCTACATAGTAACTTGCATCTTTGAATGAGAATCTGCTTGCTTACAGCAACGTGCTATATGTTCTGAATGCCCGAATTGGGAATCTGTGTCAAAACTTTGTTAGGAATTATGTGATCCTTACTAGCTGAAAGTAAGGGAGATGGGGCATGAAGTTATTTCTAGGAGTTGGACACATACCAAGTTTAGCTCAGTTCTGGGCATCTTTGAAATACCTATACAAACTTGTTCCTACATAGTAACTTGCAACTTTGAATGAGAATGTGCTTGCTTACAGCAACGTGCTATATGTTCTGAATGCCCGAATTGGGAATCTGTGTCAAAACTTTGTTAGGAATTATGTGATCCTTACTAGCTGGAAGTAAGGGAGATGGGGCATGAAGTTATTTCTAGGAGTTGGACACATACCAAGTTTAGCTCAGTTCTGGGCATCTTTGAAATACCTATACAAACTTGTTCCTACATAGTAACTTGCATCTTTGAATGAGAATCTGCTTGCTTACAGCAACGTGCTATATGTTCTGAATGCCCGAATTGGGAATCTGTGTCAAAACTTTGTTAGGAATTATGTGATCCTTACTAGCTGGAAGTAAGGGAGATGGGGCATGAAGTTATTTCTAGGAGTTGGACACATACCAAGTTTAGCTCAGTTCTGGGCCTCTTTGAAATACCTATACAAACTTGTTCCTACATAGTAACTTGCAACTTTGAATGAAAATGTGCTTGCTTGCAGCAACGTGCTATATGTTCTGAATGCCCGAATAGGGAATCTGTGTCAAAACTTTGTTAGGAATTATGTGATCCTTACTAGCTGGAAGTAAGGGAGATGGGGCATGAAGTTATTTCTAGGAGTTGGACACATACCAAGTTTAGCTCAGTTCTGGGCATCTTTGAAATACCTATACAAACTTGTTCCTACATAGTAACTTGCATCTTTGAATGAGAATGTGCTTGCTTGCAGCAACGTGCTATATGTTCTGAATGCCCGAATTGGGAATCTGTGTCAAAACTTTGTTAGGAATTATGTGATCCTTACTAGCTGGAAGTAAGGGAGATGGGGCATGAAGTTATTTCTAGGAGTTGGACACATACCAAGTTTAGCTCAGTTCTGGGCATCTTTGAAATACCTATACAAACTTGTTCCTACATAGTAACTTCCAACTTTGAATGAAAATGTGCTTGCTTACAGCAACGTGCTACATGTTCTGAATGCCCGAATTGGGAATCTGTGTCAAAACTTTGTTAGGAATTATGTGATCCATACTAGCTGGAAGTAAGGGAGATGGGGCATGAAGTTATTTCTAGGAGTTGGACACATACCAAGTTTAGCTCAGTTCTGGGCATCTTTGAAATACCTATACAAACTTGTTCCTACATAGTAACTTGCATCTTTGAATGAGAATGTGCTTGCTTACAGCAACGTGCTATATGTTCTGAATGCCCGAATTGGCAGTCTGTGTCAAAACTTTGTTAGGAATTATGTGATCCTTACTAGCTGGAAGTAAGGGAGATGGGGCATGAAGTTATTTCTAGGAGTTGGACACATACCAAGTTTAGCTCAGTTCTGGGCATCTTTGAAATACCTATACAAACTTGTTCCTACATAGTAACTTGCATCTTTGAATGAGAATGTGCTTGCTTACAGCAACGTGCTATATGTTCTGAATGCCCGAATTGGGAATCTGTGTCAAAACTTTGTTAGGAATTATGTGATCCTTACTAGCTGGAAGTAAGGGAGATGGGGCATGAAGTTATTTCTAGGAGTTGGACACATACCAAGTTTAGCTCAGTTCTGGGCATCTTTGAAATACCTATACAAACTTGTTCCTACATAGTAACTTGCATCTTTGAATGAGAATGTGCTTACTTACAGCAACGTGCTATATGTTCTGAATGCCCGAATTGGGAATCTGTGTCAAAACTTTGTTAGGAATTATGTTATCCTTACTAGCTGGAAGTAAGGGAGATGGGGCATGAAGTTATTTCTAGGAGTTGGACACATACCAAGTTTAGCTCAGTTCTGGGCATCTTTGAAATACCTATACAAACTTGTTCCTACATAGTAACTTGCAACTTTGAATGACAATGTGCTTGCTTGCAGCAACGTGCTATATGTTCTGAATGCCCGATTTGGGAATCTGTGTCAAAACTTTGTTAGGAATTATGTGATCCTTACTAGCTGGAAGTAAGGGAGATGGGGCATGAAGTTATTTCTAGGAGTTGGACACATACCAAGTTTAGCTCAGTTCTGGGCATCTTTGAAATACCTATACAAACTTGTTCCTACATAGTAACTTGCATCTTTGAATGAGAATGTGCTTGCTTACAGCAACGTGCTATATGTTCTGAATGCCCGAATTGGCAATCTGTGTCAAAACTTTGTTAGGAATTATGTGATCCTTACTAGCTGGAAGTAAGGGAGATGGGGCATGAAGTTATTTCTAGGAGTTGGACACATACCAAGTTTAGCTCAGTTCTGGGCATCTTTGAAATACCTATACAAACTTGTTCCTACATAGTAACTTGCATCTTTGAATGAGAATCTGCTTGCTTACAGCAACGTGCTATATGTTCTGAATGCCCGAATTGGGAATCTGTGTCAAAACTTTGTTAGGAATTATGTGATCCTTACTAGCTGGAAGTAAGGGAGATGGGGCATGAAGTTATTTCTAGGAGTTGGACACATACCAAGTTTAGCTCAGTTCTGGGCATCTTTGAAATACCTATACAAACTTGTTCCTACATAGTAACTTGCATCTTTGAATGAGAATCTGCTTGCTTACAGCAACGTGCTATATGTTCTGAATGCCCGAATTGGCAATCTGTGTCAAAACTTTGTTAGGAATTATGTGATCCTTACTAGCTGGAAGTAAGGGAGATGGAGCATGAAGTTATTTCTAGGAGTTGGACACATACCAAGTTTAGCTCAGTTCTGGGCATCTTTGAAATACCTATACAAACTTGTTCCTACATAGTAACTTGCATCTTTGAATGAGAATCTGCTTGCTTACAGCAACGTGCTATATGTTCTGAATGCCCGAATTGGGAATCTGTGTCAAAACTTTGTTAGGAATTATGTGATCCTTACTAGCTGGAAGTAAGGGAGATGGGGCATGAAGTTATTTCTAGGAGTTGGACACATACCAAGTTTAGCTCAGTTCTGGGCATCTTTGAAATACCTATACAAACTTGTTCCTACATAGTAACTTGCAACTTTGAATGAGAATGTGCTTGCTTACAGCAACGTGCTATATGTTCTGAATGCCCGAATTGGGAATCTGTGTCAAAACTTTGTTAGGAATTATGTGATCCTTACTAGCTGGAAGTAAGGGAGATGGGGCATGAAGTTATTTCTAGGAGTTGGACACATACCAAGTTTAGCTCAGTTCTGGGCATCTTTGAAATACCTATACAAACTTGTTCCTACATAGTAACTTGCATCTTTGAATGAGAATCTGCTTGCTTACAGCAACGTGCTATATGTTCTGAATGCCCGAATTGGGAATCTGTGTCAAAACTTTGTTAGGAATTATGTGATCCTTACTAGCTGGAAGTAAGGGAGATGGGGCATGAAGTTATTTCTAGGAGTTGGACACATACCAAGTTTAGCTCAGTTCTGGGCCTCTTTGAAATACCTATACAAACTTGTTCCTACATAGTAACTTGCAACTTTGAATGAAAATGTGCTTGCTTGCAGCAACGTGCTATATGTTCTGAATGCCCGAATAGGGAATCTGTGTCAAAACTTTGTTAGGAATTATGTGATCCTTACTAGCTGGAAGTAAGGGAGATGGGGCATGAAGTTATTTCTAGGAGTTGGACACATACCAAGTTTAGCTCAGTTCTGGGCATCTTTGAAATACCTATACAAACTTGTTCCTACATAGTAACTTGCATCTTTGAATGAGAATGTGCTTGCTTGCAGCAACGTGCTATATGTTCTGAATGCCCGAATTGGGAATCTGTGTCAAAACTTTGTTAGGAATTATGTGATCCTTACTAGCTGGAAGTAAGGGAGATGGGGCATGAAGTTATTTCTAGGAGTTGGACACATACCAAGTTTAGCTCAGTTCTGGGCATCTTTGAAATACCTATACAAACTTGTTCCTACATAGTAACTTCCAACTTTGAATGAAAATGTGCTTGCTTACAGCAACGTGCTACATGTTCTGAATGCCCGAATTGGGAATCTGTGTCAAAACTTTGTTAGGAATTATGTGATCCATACTAGCTGGAAGTAAGGGAGATGGGGCATGAAGTTATTTCTAGGAGTTGGACACATACCAAGTTTAGCTCAGTTCTGGGCATCTTTGAAATACCTATACAAACTTGTTCCTACATAGTAACTTGCATCTTTGAATGAGAATGTGCTTGCTTACAGCAACGTGCTATATGTTCTGAATGCCCGAATTGGCAGTCTGTGTCAAAACTTTGTTAGGAATTATGTGATCCTTACTAGCTGGAAGTAAGGGAGATGGGGCATGAAGTTATTTCTAGGAGTTGGACACATACCAAGTTTAGCTCAGTTCTGGGCATCTTTGAAATACCTATACAAACTTGTTCCTACATAGTAACTTGCATCTTTGAATGAGAATGTGCTTGCTTACAGCAACGTGCTATATGTTCTGAATGCCCGAATTGGGAATCTGTGTCAAAACTTTGTTAGGAATTATGTGATCCTTACTAGCTGGAAGTAAGGGAGATGGGGCATGAAGTTATTTCTAGGAGTTGGACACATACCAAGTTTAGCTCAGTTCTGGGCATCTTTGAAATACCTATACAAACTTGTTCCTACATAGTAACTTGCATCTTTGAATGAGAATGTGCTTGCTTACAGCAACGTGCTATATGTTCTGAATGCCCGAATTGGGAATCTGTGTCAAAACTTTGTTAGGAATTATGTTATCCTTACTAGCTGGAAGTAAGGGAGATGGGGCATGAAGTTATTTCTAGGAGTTGGACACATACCAAGTTTAGCTCAGTTCTGGGCATCTTTGAAATACCTATACAAACTTGTTCCTACATAGTAACTTGCAACTTTGAATGACAATGTGCTTGCTTGCAGCAACGTGCTATATGTTCTGAATGCCCGATTTGGGAATCTGTGTCAAAACTTTGTTAGGAATTATGTGATCCTTACTAGCTGGAAGTAAGGGAGATGGGGCATGAAGTTATTTCTAGGAGTTGGACACATACCAAGTTTAGCTCAGTTCTGGGCATCTTTGAAATACCTATACAAACTTGTTCCTACATAGTAACTTGCATCTTTGAATGAGAATGTGCTTGCTTACAGCAACGTGCTATATGTTCTGAATGCCCGAATTGGCAATCTGTGTCAAAACTTTGTTAGGAATTATGTGATCCTTATTAGCTGGAAGTAAGGGAGATGGGGCATGAAGTTATTTCAAGGAGTTGGACACATACCAAGTTTAGCTCAGTTCTGGGCATCTTTGAAATACCTATACAAACTTGTTCCTACATAGTAACTTGCATCTTTGAATGAGAATCTGCTTGCTTACAGCAACGTGCTATATGTTCTGAATGCCCGAATTGGGAATCTGTGTCAAAACTTTGTTAGGAATTATGTGATCCTTACTAGCTGGAAGTAAGGGAGATGGGGCATGAAGTTATTTCTAGGAGTTGGACACATACCAAGTTTAGCTCAGTTCTGGGCATCTTTGAAATACCTATACAAACTTGTTCCTACATAGTAACTTGCATCTTTGAATGAGAATCTGCTTGCTTACAGCAACGTGCTATATGTTCTGAATGCCCGAATTGGCAATCTGTGTCAAAACTTTGTTAGGAATTATGTGATCCTTACTAGCTGGAAGTAAGGGAGATGGGGCATGAAGTTATTTCTAGGAGTTTGACACATACCAAGTTATCTCAGTTCTGGGCATCTTTGAAATACCTATACAAACTTGTTCCTACATAGTAACTTGCAACTTTGAATGAGAATGTGCTTGCTTACAGCAACGTGCTATATGTTCTGAATGCCCGAATTGGGAATCTGTGTCAAAACTTTGTTAGGAATTATGTGATCCTTACTAGCTGGAAGTAAGGGAGATGGGGCATGAAGTTATTCCTAGGAGTTGGACACATACCGAGTTTAGCTCAGTTCTGGGCATCTTTGAAATACCTATACAAACTTGTTCCTACATAGTAACTTGCAACTTTGAATGAGAATGTGCTTGCTTACAGCAACGTGCTATATGTTCTGAATGCCCGAATTGGGAATCTGTGTCAAAACCTTGTTAGGAATTATGTGATCCTTACTAGCTGGAAGTAAGGGAGATGGGGCATGAAGTTATTTCTTGGAGTTGGAGACATACCGAGTTTAGCTCAGTTCTGGGCATCTTTGAAATACCTATACAAACTTGTTCCTACATAGTAACTTGCAACTTTGAATGAGAATGTGCTTGCTTACAGCAACGTGCTATATGTTCTGAATGCCCGAATTGGCAATCTGTGTCAAAACTTTGTTAGGAATTATGTGATCCTTACTAGCTGGAAGTAAGGGAGATGGGGCATGAAGTTATTTCTAGGAGTTGGACACATACCAAGTTTAGCTCAGTTCTGGGCATCTTTGAAATACCTATACAAACTTGTTCCTACATAGTAACTGCAACTTTGAATGAGAATCTGCTTGCTTACAGCAACGTGCTATATGTTCTGAATGCCCGAATTGGGAATCTGTGTCAAAACTTTGTTAGGAATTATGTGATCCTTACTAGCTGGAAGTAAGGCAGATGGGGCATGAAGTTATTTCTGGGAGTTGGACACATACCAAGTTTAGCTCAGTTCTGGGCATCTTTGAAATACCTATACAAACTTGTTCCTACATAGTAACTTGCAATTTTGAATGAAAATGTGCTCGCTTACAGCAACGTGCTATATGTTCTGAATGCCCGAATTGGGAATCTGTGTCAAAACTTTGTTAGGAATTATGTGATCCTTACTAGCTGGAAGTAAGGGAGATGGGGCATGAAGTTATTTCTAGGAGTTGGACACATACCAAGTTTAGCTCAGTTGTTGGTATCTTTGAAATACCTATACAAACTTGTTCCTACATAGTAACTTGCAACTTTTGAATGAAAATGTGCTTGCTTACAGCAACGTGCTATATGTAATGAATGCCCGAATTGGGAATCTGTGTCAAAACTTTGTTAGGAATTATGTGATCCTTACTAGCTGGAAGTAAGGGAGATGGGGCATGAAGTTATTTCTAGGAGTTGGACACATACCAAGTTTAGCTCAGTTCTGGGCATCTTTGAAATACCTATACAAACTTGTTCCTACATAGTAACTTGCAACTTTGAATGAAAATGTGCTTGCTTACAGCAACGTGCTATATGTTCTGAATGCCCGAATTGGGAATCTGTGTCAAAACTTTGTTAGGAATTATGTGATCCTTACTAGCTGGAAGTAAGGGAGATGGGGCATGAAGTTATTTCTAGGAGTTGGACACATACCAAGTTTAGCTTAATTCTGGGCATCTTTGAAATACCTATACAAACTTGTTCCTACATAGTAACTTGCAACTTTGAATGAGAATGTGCTTGCTTACAGCAACGTGCTATATGTTCTGAATGCCCGAATTGGGAATCTGTGTCAAAACTTTGTTAGGAATTATGTGATCCTTACTAGCTGGAAGTAAGGGAGATGGGGCATGAAGTTATTTCTAGGAGTTGGACACATACCAAGTTTAGCTCAGTTCTGGGCATCTTTGAAATACCTATACAAACTTGTTCCTACATAGTAACTTGCATCTTTGAATGAGAATGTGCTTGCTTACAGCAACGTGCTATATGTTCTGAATGCCCGAATTGGGAATCTGTGTCAAAACTTTGTTAGGAATTATGTGATCCTTACTAGCTGGAAGTAAGGGAGATGGGGCATGAAGTTATTTCTAGGAGTTGGACACATACCAAGTTTAGCTCAGTTCTGGGCATCTTTGAAATACCTATACAAACTTGTTCCTACATAGTAACTTGCAACTTTGAATGAGAATGTGCTTGCTTGCAGCAACGTGCTATATGTTCTGAATGCCCGATTTGGGAATCTGTGTCAAAACTTTGTTAGGAATTATGTGATCCTTACTAGCTGGAAGTAAGGGAGATGGAGCATGAAGTTATTTCTAGGAGTTGGACACATACCAAGTTTAGCTCAGTTCTGGGCATCTTTGAAATACCTATACAAACTTGTTCCTACATAGTAACTTGCATCTTTGAATGAGAATGTGCTTGCTTACAGCAACGTGCTATATGTTCTGAATGCCCGAATTGGCAATCTGTGTCAAAACTTTGTTAGGAATTATGTGATCCTTACTAGCTGGAAGTAAGGGAGATGGGGCATGAAGTTATTTCTAGGAGTTGGACACATACCAAGTTTAGCTCAGTTCTGGGCATCTTTGAAATACCTATACAAACTTGTTCCTACATAGTAACTTGCATCTTTAATGAGAATCTGTTTGCTTACAGCAACGTGCTATATGTTCTGAATGCCCGAATTGGGAATCTGTGTCAAAACTTTGTTAGGAATTATGTGATCCTTACTAGCTGGAAGTAAGGGAGATGGGGCATGAAGTTATTTCTAGGAGTTGGACACATACCAAGTTTAGCTCAGTTCTGGGCATCTTTGAAATACCTATACAAACTTGTTCCTACATAGTAACTTGCAACTTTGAAGGAAAATGTGCTTGCTTACAGCAACGTGCTATATGTTCTGAATGCCCGAATTGGGAATCTTTGTCAAAACTTTGTTAGGAATTATGTGATCCTTACTAGCTGGAAGTAAGGGAGATGGGGCATGAAGTTATTTCTAGGAGTTGGACACATACCAAGTTTAGCTCAGTTCTGGGCATCTTTGAAATACCTATACAAACTTGTTCCTACATAGTAACTTCCAACTTTGAATGAAAATGTGCTTGCTTACAGCAACGTGCTATATGTTCTGAATGCCCGAATTGGGAATCTGTGTCAAAACTTTGTTAGGAATTATGTGATCCTTACTAGCTGGAAGTAAGGGAGATGGGGCATGAAGTTATTTCTAGGAGTTGGACACATACCAAGTTTAGCTTAGTTCTGGGCATCTTTGAAATACCTATACAAACTTGTTCCTACATAGTAACTTGCAACTTTGAATGAGAATGTGCTTGCTTACAGCAACGTGCTATATGTTCTGAATGCCCGAATTGGGAATCTGTGTCAAAACTTTGTTAGGAATTATGTGATCCTTACTAGCTGGAAGTAAGGGAGATGGGGCATGAAGTTATTTCTTGGAGTTGGACACATACCAAGTTTAGCTCAGTTCTGGGCATCTTTGAAATACCTATACAAACTTGTTCCTACATAGTAACTTGCATCTTTGAATGAAAATGTGCTTGCTTACAGCAACGTGCTATATGTTCTGAATGCCCGAATTGGGAATCTGTGTCAAAACTTTGTTAGGAATTATGTGATCCTTACTAGCTGGAAGTAAGGGAGATGGGGCATGAAGTTATTTCTAGGAGTTGGACACATACCAAGTTTAGCTTAATTCTGGGCATCTTTGAAATACCTATACAAACTTGTTCCTACATAGTAACTTGCAACTTTGAATGAGAATGTGCTTGCTTACAGCAACGTGCTATATGTTCTGAATGCCCGAATTGGGAATCTGTGTCAAATCTTTGTTAGGAATTATGTGATCCTTACTAGCTGGAAGTAAGGGAGATGGGGCATGAAGTTATTTCTTGGAGTTGGACACATACCAAGTTTAGCTCAGTTCTGGGCATCTTTGAAATACCTATACAAACTTGTTCCTACATAGTAACTTGCAACTTTGAATGAGAATGTGGTTGCTTGCAGCAACGTGCTATATGTTCTGAATGCCCGAATTGGGAATCTGTGTCAAAACTTTGTTAGGAATTATGTGATCCTTACTAGCTGGAAGTAAGGGAGATGGGGCATGAAGTTATTTCTAGGAGTTGGACACATACCAAGTTTAGCTCAGTTCTGGGCATCTTTGAAATACCTATACAAACTTGTTCCTACATAGTAACTTGCATCTTTGAATGAGAATGTGCTTGCTTACAGCAACGTGCTATATGTTCTGAATGCCCGAATTGGCAATCTGTGTCAAAACTTTGTTAGGAATTATATGATCCTTACTAGCTGGAAGTAAGGGAGATGGGGCATGAAGTTATTTCTAGGAGTTGGACACATACCAAGTTTAGCTCAGTTCTGGGCATCTTTGAAATACCTATACAAACTTGTTCCTACATAGTAACTTGCATCTTTAATGAGAATCTGTTTGCTTACAGCAACGTGCTATATGTTCTGAATGCCCGAATTGGGAATCTGTGTCAAAACTTTGTTAGGAATTATGTGATCCTTACTAGCTGGAAGTAAGGGAGATGGGGCATGAAGTTATTTCTAGGAGTTGGACACATACCAAGTTTAGCTCAGTTCTGGGCATCTTTGAAATACCTATACAAACTTGTTCCTACATAGTAACTTGCAACTTTGAAGGAAAATGTGCTTGCTTACAGCAACGTGCTATATGTTCTGAATGCCCGAATTGGGAATCTTTGTCAAAACTTTGTTAGGAATTATGTGATCCTTACTAGCTGGAAGTAAGGGAGATGGGGCATGAAGTTATTTCTAGGAGTTGGACACATACCAAGTTTAGCTCAGTTCTGGGCATCTTTGAAATACCTATACAAACTTGTTCCTACATAGTAACTTCCAACTTTGAATGAAAATGTGCTTGCTTACAGCAACGTGCTATATGTTCTGAATGCCCGAATTGGGAATCTGTGTCAAAACTTTGTTAGGAATTATGTGATCCTTACTAGCTGGAAGTAAGGGAGATGGGGCATGAAGTTATTTCTAGGAGTTGGACACATACCAAGTTTAGCTTAGTTCTGGGCATCTTTGAAATACCTATACAAACTTGTTCCTACATAGTAACTTGCAACTTTGAATGAGAATGTGCTTGCTTACAGCAACGTGCTATATGTTCTGAATGCCCGAATTGGGAATCTGTGTCAAAACTTTGTTAGGAATTATGTGATCCTTACTAGCTGGAAGTAAGGGAGATGGGGCATGAAGTTATTTCTTGGAGTTGGACACATACCAAGTTTAGCTCAGTTCTGGGCATCTTTGAAATACCTATACAAACTTGTTCCTACATAGTAACTTGCATCTTTGAATGAAAATGTGCTTGCTTACAGCAACGTGCTATATGTTCTGAATGCCCGAATTGGGAATCTGTGTCAAAACTTTGTTAGGAATTATGTGATCCTTACTAGCTGGAAGTAAGGGAGATGGGGCATGAAGTTATTTCTAGGAGTTGGACACATACCAAGTTTAGCTTAATTCTGGGCATCTTTGAAATACCTATACAAACTTGTTCCTACATAGTAACTTGCAACTTTGAATGAGAATGTGCTTGCTTACAGCAACGTGCTATATGTTCTGAATGCCCGAATTGGGAATCTGTGTCAAAACTTTGTTAGGAATTATGTGATCCTTACTAGCTGGAAGTAAGGGAGATGGGGCATGAAGTTATTTCTTGGAGTTGGACACATACCAAGTTTAGCTCAGTTCTGGGCATCTTTGAAATACCTATACAAACTTGTTCCTACATAGTAACTTGCAACTTTGAATGAGAATGTGGTTGCTTGCAGCAACGTGCTATATGTTCTGAATGCCCGAATTGGGAATCTGTGTCAAAACTTTGTTAGGAATTATGTGATCCTTACTAGCTGGAAGTAAGGGAGATGGGGCATGAAGTTATTTCTAGGAGTTGGACACATACCAAGTTTAGCTCAGTTCTGGGCATCTTTGAAATACCTATACAAACTTGTTCCTACATAGTAACTTGCATCTTTGAATGAGAATGTGCTTGCTTACAGCAACGTGCTATATGTTCTGAATGCCCGAATTGGCAATCTGTGTCAAAACTTTGTTAGGAATTATATGATCCTTACTAGCTGGAAGTAAGGGAGATGGGGCATGAAGTTATTTCTAGGAGTTGGACACATACCAAGTTTAGCTCAGTTCTGGGCATCTTTGAAATACCTATACAAACTTGTTCCTACATAGTAACTTGCATCTTTAATGAGAATCTGTTTGCTTACAGCAACGTGCTATATGTTCTGAATGCCCGAATTGGGAATCTGTGTCAAAACTTTGTTAGGAATTATGTGATCCTTACTAGCTGGAAGTAAGGGAGATGGGGCATGAAGTTATTTCTAGGAGTTGGACACATACCAAGTTTAGCTCAGTTCTGGGCATCTTTGAAATACC
This sequence comes from Diceros bicornis minor, assembly GCF_020826845.1. NCBI lineage: Eukaryota > Metazoa > Chordata > Mammalia > Perissodactyla > Rhinocerotidae > Diceros > Diceros bicornis. The sequence continues at coordinate 8,241 of NW_026691212.1, read as the reverse complement.
TATACAAACTTGTTCCTACATAGTAACTTGCAACTTTGAAGGAAAATGTGCTTGCTTACAGCAACGTGCTATATGTTCTGAATGCCCGAATTGGGAATCTTTGTCAAAACTTTGTTAGGAATTATGTGATCCTTACTAGCTGGAAGTAAGGGAGATGGGGCATGAAGTTATTTCTAGGAGTTGGACACATACCAAGTTTAGCTCAGTTCTGGGCATCTTTGAAATACCTATACAAACTTGTTCCTACATAGTAACTTCCAACTTTGAATGAAAATGTGCTTGCTTACAGCAACGTGCTATATGTTCTGAATGCCCGAATTGGGAATCTGTGTCAAAACTTTGTTAGGAATTATGTGATCCTTACTAGCTGGAAGTAAGGGAGATGGGGCATGAAGTTATTTCTAGGAGTTGGACACATACCAAGTTTAGCTTAGTTCTGGGCATCTTTGAAATACCTATACAAACTTGTTCCTACATAGTAACTTGCAACTTTGAATGAGAATGTGCTTGCTTACAGCAACGTGCTATATGTTCTGAATGCCCGAATTGGGAATCTGTGTCAAAACTTTGTTAGGAATTATGTGATCCTTACTAGCTGGAAGTAAGGGAGATGGGGCATGAAGTTATTTCTTGGAGTTGGACACATACCAAGTTTAGCTCAGTTCTGGGCATCTTTGAAATACCTATACAAACTTGTTCCTACATAGTAACTTGCATCTTTGAATGAGAATGTGCTTGCTTACAGCAACGTGCTATATGTTCTGAATGCCCGAATTGGCAATCTGTGTCAAAACTTTGTTAGGAATTATGTGATCCTTACTAGCTGGAAATAAGGGAGATGGGGCATGAAGTTATTTCTAAGAGTTGGACACATACCAAGTTTAGCTCAGTTCTGGGCATCTTTGAAATACCTATACAAACTTGTTCCTACATAGTAACTTGCATCTTTAATGAGAATCTGCTTGCTTACAGCAACGTGCTATATGTTCTGAATGCCCGAATTGGGAATCTGTGTCAAAACTTTGTTAGGAATTATGTGATCCTTACTAGCTGGAAGTAAGGGAGATGGGGCATGAAGTTATTTCTAGGAGTTGGACACATACCAAGTTTAGCTCAGTTCTGGGCCTCTTTGAAATACCTATACAAACTTGTTCCTACATAGTAACTTGCAACTTTGAAAGAGAATTTGCTTGCTTACAGCAACGTGCTATATGTTCTGAATGCCCGAATTGGGAATCTGTGTCAAAACTTTGTTAGGAATTATGTGATCCTTACTAGCTGGAAGTAAAGGAGATGGGGCATGAAGTTATTTCTCGGAGTTGGACACATACCAAGTTTAGCTCAGTTCTGGGCATCTTTGAAATACCTATACAAACTTGTTCCTACATAGTAACTTGCAACTTCGAATGAAAATGTGCTTGCTTACAGCAACGTGCTATATGTTCTGAATGCCCGAATTGGGAATCTGTGTCAAAACTTTGTTAGGAATTATGTGATCCTTACTAGCTGGAAGTAAGGGAGATGGGGCATGAAGTTATTTCTAGGAGTTGGACACATACCAAGTTTAGCTCAGTTCTGGGCATCTTTGAAATACCTATACAAACTTGTTCCTACATAGTAACTTGCATCTTTGAATGAGAATCTGCTTGCTTACAGCAACGTGCTATATGTTCTGAATGCCCGAATAGGGAATCTGTGTCAAAACTTTGTTAGGAATTATGTGATCCTTACTAGCTGGAAGTAAGGGAGATGGGGCATGAAGTTATTTCTAGGAGTTGGACACATACCAAGTTTAGCTCAGTTCTGGGCCTCTTTGAAATACCTATACAAACTTTTTCCTACATAGTAACTTCCAACTTTGAATGAGAATGTGCTTGCTTACAGCAACGTGCTACATGTTCTGAATGCCCGAATTGGGAATCTGTGTCAAAACTTTGTTAGGAATTATGTGATCCATACTAGCTGGAAGTAAGGGAGATGGGGCATGAAGTTATTTCTAGGAGTTGGACACATACCAAGTTTAGCTCAGTTCTGGGCATCTTTGAAATACCTATACAAACTTGTTCCTACATAGTAACTTGCATCTTTGAATGAGAATGTGCTTGCTTACAGCAACGTGCTATATGTTCTGAATGCCCGAATTGGGAATCTGTGTCAAAACTTTGTTAGGAATTATGTGATCCTTACTAGCTGGAAGTAAGGGAGATGGGGCATGAAGTTATTTCTAGGAGTTGGACACATACCAAGTTTAGCTCAGTTCTGGGCATCTTTGAAATACCTATACAAACTTGTTCCTACATAGTAACTTGCAACTTTGAATGAGAATGTGCTTGCTTGCAGCAACGTGCTATATGTTCTGAATGCCCGATTTGGGAATCTGTGTCAAAACTTTGTTAGGAATTATGTGATCCTTACTAGCTGGAAGTAAGGGAGATGGAGCATGAAGTTATTTCTAGGAGTTGGACACATACCAAGTTTAGCTCAGTTCTGGGCATCTTTGAAATACCTATACAAACTTGTTCCTACATAGTAATTTGCATCTTTGAATGAGAATGTGCTTGCTTACAGCAACGTGCTATATGTTCTGAATGCCCGAATTGGCAATCTGTGTCAAAACTTTGTTAGGAATTATGTGATCCTTACTAGCTGGAAGTAAGGGAGATGGGGCATGAAGTTATTTCTAGGAGTTGGACACATACCAAGTTTAGCTCAGTTCTGGGCATCTTTGAAATACCTATACAAACTTGTTCCTACATAGTAACTTGCATCTTTGAATGAGAATCTGCTTGCTTACAGCAACGTGCTATATGTTCTGAATGCCCGAATTGGGAATCTGTGTCAAAACTTTGTTAGGAATTATGTGATCCTTACTAGCTGGAAGTAAGGGAGATGGGGCATGAAGTTATTTCTAGGAGTTGGACACATACCAAGTTTAGCTCAGTTCTGGGCATCTTTGAAATACCTATACAAACTTGTTCCTACATAGTAACTTGCAACTTTGAATGAGAATGTGCTTGCTTGCAGCAACGTGCTATATGTTCTGAATGCCCGATTTGGGAATCTGTGTCAAAACTTTGTTAGGAATTATGTGATCCTTACTAGCTGGAAGTAAGGGAGATGGGGCATGAAGTTATTTCTAGGAGTTGGACACATACCAAGTTTAGCTCAGTTCTGGGCATCTTTGAAATACCTATACAAACTTGTTCCTACATAGTAATTTGCATCTTCGAATGAGAATGTGCTTGCTTACAGCAACGTGCTATATGTTCTGAATGCCCGAATTGGCAATCTGTGTCAAAACTTTGTTAGGAATTATGTGATCCTTACTAGCTGGAAGTAAGGGAGATGGGGCATGAAGTTATTTCTAGGAGTTGGACACATACCAAGTTTAGCTCAGTTCTGGGCATCTTTGAAATACCTATACAAACTTGTTCCTACATAGTAACTTGCATCTTCGAATGAGAATCTGCTTGCTTACAGCAACGTGCTATATGTTCTGAATGCCCGAATTGGGAATCTGTGTCAAAACTTTGTTAGGAATTATGTGATCCTTACTAGCTGGAAGTAAGGGAGATGGGGCATGAAGTTATTTCTAGGAGTTGGACACATACCAAGTTTAGCTCAGTTCTGGGCATCTTTGAAATACCTATACAAACTTGTTCCTACATAGTAACTTGCATCTTTGAATGAGAATGTGCTTGCTTACAGCAACGTGCTATATGTTCTGAATGCCCGAATTGGCAATCTGTGTCAAAACTTTGTTAGGAATTATGTGATCCTTACTAGCTGGAAGTAAGGGAGATGGGGCATGAAGTTATTTCTAGGAGTTGGACACATACCAAGTTTAGCTCAGTTCTGGGCATCTTTGAAATACCTATACAAACTTGTTCCTACATAGTAACTTCCAACTTTGAATGAGAATGTGCTTGCTTACAGCAACGTGCTACATGTTCTGAATGCCCGAATTGGGAATCTGTGTCAAAACTTTGTTAGGAATTATGTGATCCATACTAGCTGGAAGTAAGGGAGATGGGGCATGAAGTTATTTCTAGGAGTTGGACACATACCAAGTTTAGCTCAGTTCTGGGCATCTTTGAAATACCTATACAAACTTGTTCCTACATAGTAACTTGCATCTTTGAATGAGAATGTGCTTGCTTACAGCAACGTGCTATATGTTCTGAATGCCCGAATTGGGAATCTGTGTCAAAACTTTGTTAGGAATTATGTGATCCTTACTAGCTGGAAGTAAGGGAGATGGGGCATGAAGTTATTTCTAGGAGTTGGACACATACCAAGTTTAGCTCAGTTCTGGGCATCTTTGAAATACCTATACAAACTTGTTCCTACATAGTAACTTGCAACTTTGAATGAGAATGTGCTTGCTTGCAGCAACGTGCTATATGTTCTGAATGCCCGATTTGGGAATCTGTGTCAAAACTTTGTTAGGAATTATGTGATCCTTACTAGCTGGAAGTAAGGGAGATGGAGCATGAAGTTATTTCTAGGAGTTGGACACATACCAAGTTTAGCTCAGTTCTGGGCATCTTTGAAATACCTATACAAACTTGTTCCTACATAGTAATTTGCATCTTTGAATGAGAATGTGCTTGCTTACAGCAACGTGCTATATGTTCTGAATGCCCGAATTGGCAATCTGTGTCAAAACTTTGTTAGGAATTATGTGATCCTTACTAGCTGGAAGTAAGGGAGATGGGGCATGAAGTTATTTCTAGGAGTTGGACACATACCAAGTTTAGCTCAGTTCTGGGCATCTTTGAAATACCTATACAAACTTGTTCCTACATAGTAACTTGCATCTTTGAATGAGAATCTGCTTGCTTACAGCAACGTGCTATATGTTCTGAATGCCCGAATTGGGAATCTGTGTCAAAACTTTGTTAGGAATTATGTGATCCTTACTAGCTGGAAGTAAGGGAGATGGGGCATGAAGTTATTTCTAGGAGTTGGACACATACCAAGTTTAGCTCAGTTCTGGGCATCTTTGAAATACCTATACAAACTTGTTCCTACATAGTAACTTGCAACTTTGAATGAGAATGTGCTTGCTTGCAGCAACGTGCTATATGTTCTGAATGCCCGATTTGGGAATCTGTGTCAAAACTTTGTTAGGAATTATGTGATCCTTACTAGCTGGAAGTAAGGGAGATGGGGCATGAAGTTATTTCTAGGAGTTGGACACATACCAAGTTTAGCTCAGTTCTGGGCATCTTTGAAATACCTATACAAACTTGTTCCTACATAGTAATTTGCATCTTCGAATGAGAATGTGCTTGCTTACAGCAACGTGCTATATGTTCTGAATGCCCGAATTGGCAATCTGTGTCAAAACTTTGTTAGGAATTATGTGATCCTTACTAGCTGGAAGTAAGGGAGATGGGGCATGAAGTTATTTCTAGGAGTTGGACACATACCAAGTTTAGCTCAGTTCTGGGCATCTTTGAAATACCTATACAAACTTGTTCCTACATAGTAACTTGCATCTTCGAATGAGAATCTGCTTGCTTACAGCAACGTGCTATATGTTCTGAATGCCCGAATTGGGAATCTGTGTCAAAACTTTGTTAGGAATTATGTGATCCTTACTAGCTGGAAGTAAGGGAGATGGGGCATGAAGTTATTTCTAGGAGTTGGACACATACCAAGTTTAGCTCAGTTCTGGGCATCTTTGAAATACCTATACAAACTTGTTCCTACATAGTAACTTGCATCTTTGAATGAGAATGTGCTTGCTTACAGCAACGTGCTATATGTTCTGAATGCCCGAATTGGCAATCTGTGTCAAAACTTTGTTAGGAATTATGTGATCCTTACTAGCTGGAAGTAAGGGAGATGGGGCATGAAGTTATTTCTAGGAGTTGGACACATACCAAGTTTAGCTCAGTTCTGGGCATCTTTGAAATACCTATACAAACTTGTTCCTACATAGTAACTTGCATCTTTGAATGAGAATGTGCTTGCTTACAGCAACGTGCTATATGTTCTGAATGCCCGAATTGGGAATCTGTGTCAAAACTTTGTTAGGAATTATGTGATCCTTACTAGCTGGAAGTAAGGGAGATGGGGCATGAAGTTATTTCTAGGAGTTGGACACATACCAAGTTTAGCTCAGTTCTGGGCATCTTTGAAATACCTATACAAACTTGTTCCTACATAGTAACTTGCAACTTTGAATGAGAATGTGCTTGCTTGCAGCAACGTGCTATATGTTCTGAATGCCCGATTTGGGAATCTGTGTCAAAACTTTGTTAGGAATTATGTGATCCTTACTAGCTGGAAGTAAGGGAGATGGAGCATGAAGTTATTTCTAGGAGTTGGACACATACCAAGTTTAGCTCAGTTCTGGGCATCTTTGAAATACCTATACAAACTTGTTCCTACATAGTAACTTGCACCTTTGAATGAGAATCTGCTTGCTTACAGCAACGTGCTATATGTTCTGAATGCCCGAATTGGCAATCTGTGTCAAAACTTTGTTAGGAATTATGTGATCCTTACTAGCTGGAAGTAAGGGAGATGGGGCATGAAGTTATTTCTAGGAGTTGGACACATACCAAGTTTAGCTCAGTTCTGGGCCTCTTTGAAATACCTATACAAACTTGTTCCTACATAGTAACTTGCACCTTTGAATGAGAATCTGCTTGCTTACAGCAACGTGCTATATGTTCTGAATGCCCGAATTGGGAATCTGTGTCAAAACTTTGTTAGGAATTATGTGATCCTTACTAGCTGGAAGTAAGGGAGATGGGGCATGAAGTTATTTCTAGGAGTTGGACACATACCAAGTTTAGCTCAGTTCTGGGCATCTTTGAAATACCTATACAAACTTGTTCCTACATAGTAACTTGCATCTTTGAATGAGAATCTGATTGCTTACAGCAACGTGCTATATGTTCTGAATGCCCGAATTGGGAATCTGTGTCAAAACTTTGTTAGGAATTATGTGATCCTTACTAGCTGGAAGTAAGGGAGATGGGGCATGAAGTTATTTCTAGGAGTTGGACACATACCAAGTTTAGCTCAGTTCTGGGCATCTTTGAAATACCTATACAAACTTGTTCCTACATAGTAACTTGCAACTTTGAATGAGAATGTGCTTGCTTGCAGCAACGTGCTATATGTTCTGAATGCCCGATTTGGGAATCTGTGTCAAAACTTTGTTAGGAATTATGTGATCCTTACTAGCTGGAAGTAAGGGAGATGGAGCATGAAGTTATTTCTAGGAGTTGGACACATACCAAGTTTAGCTCAGTTCTGGGCATCTTTGAAATACCTATACAAACTTGTTCCTACATAGTAACTTGCATCTTTGAATGAGAATCTGCTTGCTTACAGCAACGTGCTATATGTTCTGAATGCCCGAATTGGGAATCTGTGTCAAAACTTTGTTAGGAATTATGTGATCCTTACTAGCTGGAAGTAAGGGAGATGGGGCATGAAGTTATTTCTAGGAGTTGGACACATACCAAGTTTAGCTCAGTTCTGGGCATCTTTGAAATACCTATACAAACTTGTTCCTACATAGTAACTTGCAACTTTGAATGAGAATGTGCTTGCTTACAGCAACGTGCTATATGTTCTGAATGCCCGAATTGGGAATCTGTGTCAAAACTTTGTTAGGAATTATGTGATCCTTACTAGCTGGAAGTAAGGGAGATGGGGCATGAAGTTATTTCTAGGAGTTGGACACATACCAAGTTTAGCTCAGTTCTGGGCATCTTTGAAATACCTATACAAACTTGTTCCTACATAGTAACTTGCATCTTTGAATGAGAATCTGCTTGCTTACAGCAACGTGCTATATGTTCTGAATGCCCGAATTGGGAATCTGTGTCAAAACTTTGTTAGGAATTATGTGATCCTTACTAGCTGGAAGTAAGGGAGATGGGGCATGAAGTTATTTCTAGGAGTTGGACACATACCAAGTTTAGCTCAGTTCTGGGCCTCTTTGAAATACCTATACAAACTTGTTCCTACATAGTAACTTGCAACTTTGAATGAAAATGTGCTTGCTTGCAGCAACGTGCTATATGTTCTGAATGCCCGAATAGGGAATCTGTGTCAAAACTTTGTTAGGAATTATGTGATCCTTACTAGCTGGAAGTAAGGGAGATGGGGCATGAAGTTATTTCTAGGAGTTGGACACATACCAAGTTTAGCTCAGTTCTGGGCATCTTTGAAATACCTATACAAACTTGTTCCTACATAGTAACTTGCATC